>NC_056745.1:1333115156-1333292656 GCF_019279795.1 Protopterus annectens
TTGGGTGGAATCTATACTGTTTATATGTGTTATATATGATTTTTTGCATCTGATATTGAATTTGTGCTTGCGTTTGGTCAGAGATGGCGTTGGCAAATCTTATTAAGGGTTTGTCCTCAGATTCTGAGGACTTGGGTATTTTTGGCATAGTCTCGGGTTCGGGTGATGCTGTTTCTGGTGTCCGGGATCCCATCCAGGATTGTAATTTAGCTTTTGCAAAGTTGACCAAGGATCTTACCTCTCTGCGTAAGAATGTTTGGCATTTAAAATTATTTCGGGCCTATCAACACAGAAAAATAGTCCCTAGAGGACTTAGGGTTAGGATTCAGCCTATGGTGGCGGAACCGGATGAATGTCTTCTCACACAATGGGGGGAGGCCCAACAACGTGTCTCCATGACTTTTGTAGATCTTTTGAGTAGTTTTTATGAGCGGAAGGTTGAGCAACAAATTGCTAATATATCATTGATTAGTAAAACTGTGGAGGTTTACTCAACACTCTCCTGTTACAAAGATAACATTCTTAAACTTGGTAAGAAACTGGCCATTTTGGATTCAGGTTTAAAGGACAAAAAGGTTAAGAAATTTACTAGGGATGTGGGAGACTATGATACGGGAAAGCCATTTGATGTGCGGCCTAGAGTCAAATTTGATATGCCCACAGATTCATCCAAGAGAATTAGAGTTAGTCGGCCAAAATCTACCTTGAAGAAAAGGAGTAGGGAGTCCACGCCATCCGGTGAGGACTCCTTCTCCAACACTGATTGGGAGGATACTCATATCAATGCCTCTCCTGTTTCCAAGAGGAATAATTTGGAAGCAGGTTTCATTAGGAAGACCCCTTTAGGCATAAGTCCCAGAGACGAGGGGGGAGGAAGTATCACAAACCCAGAAGGACTGGGGGACATCCTTCAACAGATGACCAGGATTTAGCATTTAGTGTCAATAATGTGCATAACATTTCCTCAGTGGTATTGGACGATCAACAAATTGCTTTATTGAATAAAGGACTAAGTTTTGTCCCTGGGTTTTTTGTCCAAGAACATTTTTTTGCTGAGGATGTGGTTAAATTTTGTCGGAGTTTGAATTTGAAATGCTACTTTCATGGGACTGACAATGTTGCCTCTGAGTCCAGAGAATTTCGCTTCAGATCCTCCAGATTCAGGCCACCTATGCAACCCATTTCAAAATGCTGTCCTTAAAAATTTGCATTTATATCTACATACACAGGATAAGTTAAAGGACAATTTGGATAAAAATCAGAGAATATGTTTGGAGAAACTGATTAACAACAAGGATATTGTTGTCCTTTCAGCGGATAAAGGGGATTTGGAGGATTATGAAGCTGATCACCAGTTAACTAATCATAATCATCATCAAGAAATGCAAGTGGATCCTACTTTGCAATTTAAAAAGGATGTTGATAATTTTTTGGATTTGGCTAGAGAGGAGGGCATCATTAATGATGAAGTGTGTCATCAACCTAAGGTTGATTTTCCTAGCAGACAATATATTTATTTTCTTCCGAAGATCCACAAAGACCCTACAAGCCCGCCCGGGAGACCCATCAGGCAGGGGTTGCCTTACGGAACCTCTTTTTGAATTTCTTACATTATATCTGAAACCGCTATTGGTATATATGTTCAAGAATTCAGGATACCACGCAGTTCCTTTCTATTATCTCTGAGACTCAATTAGAATCCCATTGGTTGTTGTGCACCTTGGATGTCACCTCCTTATACACCAGTATTCCCCACTGGGCAGGACTTTTGGCCCTGCAATATTGGTTGGATAAGGTTAACATTTATAAACCTGGTTTTAATACCCTCTTGGTATGTATGACTGAACAGGTCTTGATTCATAATGTTTTCTTTTTTAAGGACAGGTGTTTTTGGCAAATCCAGGGCACCACTATGGGGGCTTCTTTTGCCCCCATTTATGCTGATTTGTTCATGGCGTATGTGGAAGATCAGGTGATTTATGACATCGGCCATAATATTTACATCAATGAGATGGATATTTGGAGAAGATATCTTCATGATTGCTGGATGGTGTGGACAGCTAATGAGGAATTCCTTTTGGAATTCCTAGAATATTTAAATGGCAATGTATGGGGTATAGAGTTTAAGTTGACCTTTTCTAGATCTGAAATTACATTTTTGGATGTTTTGGTAAAAAGAACTGATACCAACACTCTTGAGAGTGACATATTTAGAAAATTTCCTCAATTCAATACCTTATTACATGCCACTAGTTTTCACCCCCAGTATGTCATCAAGAATATCCCCAAGTCTCAATTTCTCCAGGTAAAAAGGATTTGTTCCAGCCCTTCCACATACGACCATCACAAGAGGGATTTAATTCCGGGGTTCAGAAGCAGGGGTTACTTAGGGGGTGACATCACGAGGGCCAATCGCTTTGCAAATCAACAAGACAGAAATGATTTGTTAGCTTATCAAAATCGAGATTATGTTAAGTCTGATTTGCTTAGATTGGTAACAACCTATGGGAGAAACACGGTAGGATTTATGAATATCATACGTAAGCATTGGTATTTGTTAAAATCGGATGAGGTATTACAGAAATATATAGGGGAACGGTGCTATTACTCATTTCGCAAAGGGCGGTGTTTGGGTTCTCTTTTCAGTCACTACAAGAGAGTTTATCATAAGGATACAGGTTCAACTACCCAAGTGAATTTATTTGGAGGCTCTATATTTGGATGCTATCCATCTGGTCATTGTACCTATTGCCCTAGGGTGTTAAAAAGCCAGACCTTTTCTTCACATAATTGTCCACAAGTTTATGATGTATTATGCTTTGCCAATTGCAGTACTTCCTGGGTGATCTATTTAGCCCAGTGCAATTGTCAAGCTTTTTATGTTGGACAAACTTCCCGTCCTTTTAAAGTTAGGATAGGGGAGCATCTTAGTGATATTAAAAATAAAAAGGGGTCTAGCTCTTTATACAAACATATTTCTAAACACCCTATGGGCAATTTTTGTTTTATGGTCATTGACCACATTAAGGATAGACATGCACAACTTCAAATTTTACATGATAGGCTTACCTACAAAGAGAAAATGTGGATCATCAAACTAGGGGCTCTTTTTCCCCCTGGTTTGAATGACCATTTTTGAAGCAATTATTATACGTTTGTTGTTTATATATTTTTTTATATTTTTCTCACATATCAATACATTATATATAATACTTTGAACATTTGTATTTATTTTTATATATTTATGTATTAATGTATCAGTGCATTATTATTTGATGCACTAGAGGGCACTCCATGCATTCCAAATGAATTTTTTATAAGTTGGTAGACAGCATGTGTGGTTTTGTCTTCACCTTCTACATCAAGTTTGGTTGCTGAGGAAGGCTCTGCCGAAACCGGTACAACCATGTTGGTGTACGGTTATGCTTTTTTGCTGTTTTTATGTTTGGAATAAAACTATTATCGCCTGTGTCATGGAGTGGAGTGCTGGCTTCTTTTTTTTTTTTTCATTTGGATTGGCAATTTCAGCCGTGCACCAGCCGTTCGTGCAGGAGGATGTTGGACTTATGAATGCATTATGTGTCAGATCCTGGCACCAGACAGGCAGCTGACAGTAACTTTCTCCTTGTTTAGCCTGGTGAGTGGAACATCAGTGTGCCTGACTATAGAGTCACCTATGACTAGAGTGTTGGGTACGTTGTTATTGTGTATTGTATTTGCTGCACTAATCTTTGTGGAGCTTTTCACCCCAGGCCTCCACTGAAAATGGGATCCATGTCCAATCGGACTTTCCTGGTAACAGCTAACTCACTCACTGAGCAGCAATCTTCTTTTCAACCTCTGCTACACCATTTGGCAAAAGGGGGGGGGGGTACCACCTCTAAAGGAACATTAAGTACATATTACAAACTGTCTCCAGTACCCTAATATTTCTCCATCTGACACAACTCTTTCCTTACCAAGTCATCCTCCCAGCTATTCCAATCTTTTCCCCAAGCCTTCTATGCTCTGAAAAACATCATTACACAAAACTCTTTACACATTTTTTTAAACAAAGACAAATAGCAACTTTTTATATTAAAGGATCCAATGACACAAATATGAACACTGTTTGGACTAAGAAGGGTTACCATAGGGATTGGGTGTACACCAGGCTTAAGCTCTGAGCCCACTGCTGTTCATACTGGTGACGAACTAGATTAGCAAACAAATCAGGAGGGGACAGATAAACAAAGCTACTGTATGCAGACAATGTGGCATCACAAGTAAACTCTGAACAGCGTCTTCTGCAAAGGATAGGGGAATAGAATGCAAAAATGAAAGCACATTGGATGAAACAGAGTACGGCTAGAAGAGTTGTAATAGCAGCAAATGGAGAAATTAAATGAAGCAGAGAATTGAGACATCAGAGAAAATAGTCGAACAAGTTACCAGCTTCAAGTACCTGGGAGGGTTATTTAAGGAGAAGGGAAATCTGAATGAGGCGGTCAAAGACAGAATCAGAAGAGCTGCAGCCAACTGGCCTAGAGTGTCAGAGGTAGTGTTTGACAAAAGCATGTCAACCTCCAATCCCACACAGTTTGGCTTCGTCAAGGGGAGGTCATGTCTGTTAAATTTGGTCAACTTCTTTGAGACGGTCACCAAAGCCATGGACAAGGGGAAGAAGGTACACACTGCCTACCTTGACCTGGCCAAAGCCTTCGACACTATTCCCCACTCGGGCATAATAGATAAACTCTATCAACTAGGCAACAATATATATGTTACCAGATGGGTAGCTAACTGACTCACTGAGAGAACCCACCTAGACAAAATAGGGGAAGCCACCTCAAGCAGTAGACCCGTAATGTGCTGCGTACCCCAGGGTTCAGTCTTGGGGCCGCTGTTATTTGGGATATACTTTTCTGAGTTGCAGGCCAAAATCAGTGGGCTATGGTTGACCAAGTTTGCAGATGACTGCAAGCTTGGTGGTGTCATCAATTTCTCTAGTGATGTGGACATCCTCCAAGAGGGTCTCACCCAAACCAATGACTGGTGCCAGAAACATGGCCTCAAGCTGAATAGCAAAAATGCATCATCATCCCCTTTGGGGAGAGTGACATTCCCATAAATTATCGCATTAATAACAACATCCTAAGCACGCTATCAGTCATGAGGGATTTGTCACTCAGGTTGAGAGCAGCCTGACCTTTTGACCGCCACCCCCCCCCCCCCATGTTGCTTCTGTTGTACAGAAAGCTTTTTACATGACCCACCTCATAGGTAAGGGTATCTCATCCAGGGACAAAGCAGTCATAACATCCCTGCATTCTTTCCTTATAAAGCCCATTACTGAGTATAACACCCCATTCGGCATGTACCTCGCAAAGCACATGCAGCAGCTGGAGAGACCACAGAGGTTCCTCACCAGGAGAATCCAGGGCCTCAAAAATCAACCATACACAGATAGTACAGTTGTGTACACTTACCATAAATGTAGATGTTCAGGTGTATTCACTGTTGCAGTCATTACATTTGGGTAATCCTGCTGGCAGGTTGCCCTCAGCCGGCCTGAATTCCAAAGTCTTGGGTCCTGCGTCGGCTGCTGTCGCCCCTTCCCTGACGTCAGGTCATCAGGGGTATAAAAGAAGCGTCCGACGCCATTTTCTTCAGTTTTTCTTGCCCCAGATGTCAGGTGCCCCCAAAAAGGGTAGCCAAACTTTATATATATATTCAGAAATACATCACTATAAATTTTACCTTCATCTATAAGCAAATACACCACACAGGTAGTATAAAACTGAGAAGGAAGGATAAAATCCAAAAGAGAAAAGGGGGAAGGTGGGTGGGTAACCTGGACTGCAACAGTGAATGCAGTCGAACATCTACATTTATGGTAAGTGTACACAACTGTACTATGTTCTTCGTGTTTCACTGCTGCAGTCATTACATTTGGGTAGAGTCCCAAAGCTATGGTTGGGAGGCTGGAACTAGACAGCAGTAGGAGCGGCTATGAGGCCCTGCAAAACTGCAGTGGCAAAGCCTGCCCTGGATTTAGAGTAGAGTGGCAGATGATCATGCTTTGTAAAGGTGTGCACTGAACTCCAAGTAGCCTCCTCTAAAATGTCTCTGGTTGGTACTCCCCTGAGAAAGGCTGCTGAGGTGGCTGCAGCTCTGGTGGAATGAGGCCTAATGCCCTTAGGCACTGGCTTGCCATGGTGTAAGTAGCAGAAACGAATGCAGTGGCCTAACCACTTAGCAATAGTCTGCTTTGAGATAGGCTTTCCTTGTGATCCTGCAGCATATGCCACTAGTAATTGCTCTGTCTTCCTGAAAGCATTGGTTCTGTCCAAGTAGAATCTAAGTCGTCTATGTACGTCTAAAGAATGCAGAATTCTCTCCCCCTTGTTCTGTGAATTTGGGTAAAAGGTTGCCAGATGGATGGCTTGGTTAAGAGCCACACTGGACACTACTTTAGGCATAAATGTTGGGTTTGTCCTCAGGGAGACCCTGTCTGGATGAAGAATGATGAAAGGTTCCACAGCTATGAGCGCCTGTAGCTCTGAAACTCGTCTTGCAGAAGTAATTGCTAAGAGCAGAGCTGTTTCCAAGATAAAAACTTCATATCAGCTGTAGCAACTGGCTCAAAAGGAGGTAGGGTGAGCTTTGCCAAGACATAGTTGAGGTCCCATGCAGGTATTGGTAGTCTTCTTGGGGGCCTTAAATTTTTGGCTCCTCTTAGGTACTGACTTAATAAAGGGTGAGAAAAAAGTGGTGGCTCTGTATTGTAATGAGCCGAAATGGCAGAGGCAATGAATTTTAATTGCTGAAAAAGATAGGCCTTTGTCAAGCATCTCAGTTAAGCACTGTAAAATCTGAGGAATATTTGGTACCGCTGTATCAGTTCCTTGTGCCTGGTTCCAGGCACAGAATCTCTTCCATTTTCCAGCATAAGACTTTCTAGTACTAGGCCTTCTGGCTTCCAGAATGACATCCATCACAGCTTTACTGAGAGGTGTTTTTTGTATGACTACATTATCCGCCATGCTGCCAAGTTTAATGTCCTGAGTTGACTGTGCATGATCTGATTGTTTTGCTGGGACAGTAGTCGAGGTATTTGAGGTAAGGTCCAAGCCGGGTATACAGATAAGTTCCTTAGTATTGGATACCAGTACTGGCGTGGCCAGTCTGGGGCAATCAGTATCATCTTTGGCTTCTCCTGTCTGACCTTTAGGAACACCTTGGGGAGGAGAGGCAGTGGAGGAAAGGCATATACTGATAGGTTTTTCCAGCTGAAAGATAGGGCATCCACTTTCCATGCTTGTCTGTGATAAGTCCTTGTGCAGAATCATTTTAGTTGGTAATTGAGAGGGGAAGCAAATAGATCTATGTCTGGGCATCCCCATTTCCTTGTTATCATGCTGAAGACTTGTGGATCCATCTTCCACTCGTGGGGTTCCATGAGGTTTCTGCTTAGTTCGTCTGCCAGAGTATTTTCCTTTCCTGGCAGGAATTGTGCCTGCAGATGTACTTGGTAAGTCAAAGCTGTGTCCCACAAGGTCATGGCTAGTCTGTAAAGGGGGTAAGAATGTGTGCCTCCCCTGCTTGTTTATATACCACATGACTGTGGTGTTGTCTGTCTTTATCAGTAGTTCTCCCGGATGAAGTAGGTCCTTGAAGGCTGTCAGGGCATTTTGAACAGCTAACGTCTATCTCTTTTTGATTGATATGAAGATGCATTTGGTTTGAGGACCATGTGCCCTGAATGCCTCTTCCTGCCATATGGGCTCCCCAGGCATAATCTGATGCATCCGTTGTTAGTGTCTGCCTGGCTGGAGGTAATGTGAATGGCTGTCCCGTGTTCTGGTGACAAGCCTTTGCCCACCATCGAAACTCCTTTGCAGGCAGGGAATGAGGGTAATGACCGTTTCCAGGCTGTGGCAATGTTGAGTCAAAACACTTTTTAGGTACCATTGAAGTTTCCTCATATGCAGTCTTGCATATGGAATTAGTAGGATGCAGGATGCCATGAAGCCCAAAGCCTGCAGAATATTTCTTGCAGATAACTGGGCCTTTTTATTGCCAACATTTTGAAATAAGTAGTCAGTTGCCTTTGTTTCTCTGGCTTGAGATAAGCCATCTGGGCAGTTGTATTCAAGCTTGCACCCAGGAATGTTATCTCTTGTGAGGGTACTAGTTTTGATTTCTTTTTGTTGACTGTGTACCCTAGGCATGTTAGAAGTCTTTTCACAAACGCCAAATGTTGAAGAAGAATGTCCTTATTCTCTGCTTGAATGAGACAGTCATCCAAGTAAGGATATATTTGTATTCCTCTGTCTACAAAATGCAATTACTGGTGCCAGGCACTTTGTAAAGACCCTGGGAGCAGTAGATAAGCCAAAGGGCAGTGCAGAGAATTGGTAATGTATTGAACCAGCCTTGAATCTTAGGTAGCGTCTGCATGATTGTCTGATTGGAACATGCAGGTATGCCTCTTTTAGGTCTAAAGTCACAAGCCAAGCATTCTTGCCCAACATGGGCAGAAGCAGCTGCAAGGTCAACATTTTGAATTTTGGAATATCCAGGAAAGTGTTCAGAATAGATAGGTCCAGTATAGGCCTCCAGGCCTTGTCCTTTCTGGGTACCAAGAACAGTCTTGAGTAAAATCATTGTCCCTGCTCTTGGTGTGGTACTTGTTGAATGGCCCCCATGTCCATGAGGGATGAGACTTGTTTTTGTGCCTCTGCCCATTGATTTTTTGGCAGATCTGGCCAGCCGTTTGCCTTTGGCATAGTCTGGAAATGGAACTTGAATCCTTGTGGCACTATGTTTAGAACCCACTTGTCCTGGGTTATGATATGCCAGTTTTGAGCATAAAGTGCTAATTTTCCCCCTAAGGGTGCTGCCAGAAGATAAGTGCTTGATACAGGCAGGGGGGAAGTCATTGGGACTGTTTTCTGTATGTTTGTGATCTATCTTCTCCAGCTTTGGAGGTAGAAGCACCCCATTGCTTGGGCCTATAAGAACCTTTCGCCTGGGAGCTGCCCCTAGGGTGTCTGGATCTGCCCCTTTGAGGTCTGTCTGACACAGGAAAGGACCAATTTTTTGTAGGCCAGTGTCTACTAAACCTAGGTGGCTGTACTTGTAAAAATTATTTGACAGTTTGCATAGATTTAGCTTTGTCCTCCATTTTCTTTAACACCTCTTCTGCCTTAACACCAAACAAAGTATCATGCTGTAAAGGAGCATCTAGTAATTTAACTTTAACATGATCAGGCAGATTTTGTTCCTTTAACCAAGCATGCCTCCTAATTACAGAACCCGTAACTGCGGCCCTGCAGGAGGCCTCCAAAGAATCAAAACCACATTGCAAAGTATGTTTTCCAACTTGTTCTGCTGCATACAACAAATCCTGCATTTCCTTGTTTTCTACACATTTAGGATTTAACATTTTCTGTTTAAGCAATCCCATGACATGTTGCTGATACTTCAGCATATGAAATTGACAGTTTAAGGCCCTTATAGCCAAAGTCGCAGATGTGTAAACCTTTTTCCCCATCTATCCAGTGCCCTTGAATCTCGGTCAGAGGGGGTTGGGTTTTTTGCAGTGGAAGCCTTAACTCCCTTTGGACCCTGTGAAATAGTTTCTGGGTCAGCAGCACTGTTTTTAAAAAGAAATTTGTGTGAGTCAGGAACCCTGTAATATCTGTCAGGCTTAATAGGATCTGGGAGTAAGGAGTCAGGGGTCAGACTACACTCCGAAAACACATCATCTACAATGTCTAACACAGGTGGAATAGCTAGAGGCCTGTGCTGAGGTAGTAAAAGAAAATCCCTGAGCCTCTTTTTAGATTCTGAAAAATCTTGGCTCTCCCAGTGGAAATGCAAGGTTTCCCCAAAGGAATAGTCCTCAGGAGGAGATGCTGTAGGAACATATTCTTCAGCATCAGAATCCTCATGGGGGGGGGGAGAGAATATTCCTGATCAGAAGAGGAATCACAAGAAATAGAAACTTGATCTGAAGATTCATAGTCAGTGTCTTGTCTAGGCCTCTTATCAGGAGGGGGATGGGAACCCCTGATCAAGGTAATCAAGTCTTCGGCCATTTTGAGCATCTGTTTTTTGGGCATAGAGGCCTGTCCACGTGGCTCTTGAGTTTGTTTCCTTGTTTTAGAAGGTGCTTTAGTCTTTGCCTTTGATGCTGAAGTCGTTTTAATATAAAGATGTTTAGGCCTGAATACACCCTCAGAAGCCAGTACCTGCTCAGCGGCTCAGGACCCATCTGAGGGATTACCGTCCGAGGCTCCAATACCTTGAGTATCCAGAGGCATGGCCGACTCCACGTGGGAGTCGGTAGCGGCCTGTGACTCTAAAGTAGTGGGCGTCAAGGGCTGCAAAAGCGCCTCTCTGAGAACCGGCGACTGGCTTAGGAGAAGCTTCATCATCGGTTTTGGGCCTCGGTTGTTTTTCTTTGCGTTTTTTTGTAAACTCTGGTAGTCGGATGGCTATCCGATGACATTTCAGGATAATTAAACCGGCGTCCAAAAAAGTTTAAAGCAAAATCATACCAACGCTTAATAGTGCATTGGTTAAATCTAGCACAAAATCGACAACCAGTAATGTTGTGATCAGGGCCTAGGCAAGGAATACAGTAAGAATGAAAATCCTTATGAGGTATTTGCTTTCCACAAGAAATAAAATTAAGTTTTTCTGACATCGGTCTGGAACTAGAAAAAAGTTTCCCCAATGGGGTACTTAGCTTTATTGAACACTTCGGATCTGAAACTCAAACATGAAAATCTCAGGAGTCGGCCGACCGGCACTTGCGAACTGCTTCGGGCACCGCACGGCAAGAAAGACTGAAGAAAATGGCGTTGGCCGCTTCTTTTATACCCCTGACGACCTGACGTCAGGGAAGGGGTGACAGCAGCCGACGCAGGACCCAAGACTTTGGAATTCAGGCTGGCTGAGGGCAACCTGCCAGCAGGATTACCCAAATGTAATGACTGCAACAGTGAAACATGAAGAACATAGGCTAAAATTCCTATCCCTCTACTTAGTTTCATACAGACTCCTCACAGGCGACATCTGTCTGGCATACAAGGTGAACTTGGACCCCACCTTGATGGGACTGCTGAATATCTGCAAGTCAAGCTCCACTCAAGTAACTTGCATGTGCGGTCTCAACCTGGTCTGTGACATCAATGAGACTTGTTGGCGGGACAGATGTGTGCCCCAGAGACTCCCCCATCTGTGGAACAGGTTCATAGAATGATACTAGGCTAGTGGCCCAGAGGCCCTAATAAGCTATCCAAGAATTCTGCCCATGTTCCCACAAAGTAAGCACCTGTTTCCCCTGTCCAGCAGGGACACAAGTGGGATCTCAGAGGTGCATTTTCTGTTTTACACCCAGTCGTCCATGCTCCTCAAAGTGGGCTAGAGAGGGACTATGCTTGACATGGAGAGGGAGTCTATTCCACAAATGGGAGAGTCTTTGGGACATAAATCTATCCCACCGACAAGTTCTATTAATGTCACAGACCAGGCTGAAGCCTTGCGTACGGGTTGTCAGAGTGGAGTTTGACTTACGGATATGAAGCAACTCCATCAAGGATGGGTCTGAGATGGTCCTGTATGCCAGACACAGTCACTTCTGAGCAGTCTGTACAAGACTGATTAAAGGAACAGAGCTTTTAGTCTATCAGTATAGGACAGGTGTTTGAGACCCTGGATCTTCCTGATCAGGAACCTCTGTGGTCTCTCCAGCTACTGCATGTGCTTGCCAAGGTACATGCCAAAGGGGGCACTGTATTCAATAATGGGTCTGATAAGGGAAGAGTACAGGGATGTTATGACCTCCTTGTTCCTGGACAAAATACCCTTACTTATGAGGTGGGCCATGTAGAAAGCCTTTCATGCAACAGAGGCAACATGGTGGTCAAAAGTCAGATTGCTATCATCCTGGGTGCCCAAGTCCCTCAAAACTGATTGCGTGCTTAGTACATTGTTATTAATGGGATAATTAGTGGAGACTCCATTTTCCCCAAAGGGGATAACAAAGCATTTCTTGGCATTCAGTTTGAGCCCATGCCGCTGGCACCAGTCACTTGTTTGGGTAAGGCCCTCGGAGAATGTTCACATCACTAGCGGAATTTAAGACAGCACCCAGCTTGCAGTCATCTGCACACTTGGTCAGATACAGACCACTGGTTTTGGCTTGCACCTCAGAAAAGTATATCCCAAACAGTAGAGGCCCCAAGACCGCTCCTTGGGGTACACCGCTCATTATGGGTCTACCACTAGAGGTGGCTTCCCTATTTAGACTGAGTGGGTTCTATCAGTGAGCCAGTTACCTACCCATCTGGTAACATATGGGTTAATGCCTAGCTGGGAAAGTTTATCTATTATGCCTGAGTGAGGAACAGTGTCGTAGGCTTTGGCTAGGTCAAGGTAGGTGGTGTATACAGTCTTCCCCTTGTCAATGGCTTTGGTGACTGTTTCGAAGAAGTCAACCAAGTTTAACAGGCATGCTCTCCTTTGACAAAACCAAACTGTGTGAGGTCAAGCGTTTAGAGGTTTCCAATGTCCTTGTTTATAAGGTCCATGATAATGCGTTCCATGGCCTTGCAGATCAGGCTAGTTAAGCTGATGGGCCTATAATTGCCTGGGTCAGTGGACGCTCCATCTTTATGTAGAGGGATCACACTGGCTGTCCTGCATTCAGCTAGGATGAAGCTGGTGCTCAGGCTATGGTTGAATAGGGTGCCTAATGGAGCTGACAGCTCATGCCCGTGTTCATGTAGGATACAGCCAGGGATGTTGTCAGGTCCCAAGGAGGTTGTATTTTTTTGCCTTTGAGAGGGCATTAAACACCTGCTCCCTAGTGATGAGGGGAGGGAGGCAGTGCTGGGGATGTCCAGGTTAACTGATAGGGGGACGGGGGTGAAGTTTTCACTGAAACTGTCTGCAGTAGGTTGGCTATATCTACGGCATTTGTGTATGTGGTGTTATTGACCACCAGTTCAGAGCAGATTTGGGTGGTACCTTTCAGACTGCAGACATATATGAAGAAGGCATTGTGAATGCCCTTAGTGATGTGGCCAATTTGGACTCAAAGTTAGCCTTAAGAGGATTTCACCAGTGACCTTATTTGCTTGTTCAGACAAGAGAGAGATTACTTCCAACTTGGCACCTGCTCCTTCTTCGCTCTGGACAGCATTCTTTTCCTTTTATTATAGAGTTTGTATATTGCTGCTGTCCACCAGACAGGTTTACTCTTCCTTGAGGAAGATGATTTGGTCCTGTCAGGTATTGCTGAGTCCATACAGCTGTGTAGGTGCTCATATAGTTTTTTGGTGTAGGCTTGGACATTAGTGCTAGTTCCTACTGAAGGGATGGTGGCTGAGAAGCTGCTTATACCTGCTCTCATGAGATTGTAGTCAGCTTTGGAAAAGTTTTTTTGTTTGACCCCGAAAGGGGGGGGGGGGGTTAGGGGAAATGGTGACTTCAAAGGCGATCACTTTATGGTCAGATCTTACCAAGGAGGATGACAATGTAAGGGGGTTATTGTGGCTACTCATATTAGTTAGTACCGGCTCCAGGATATTTTCACCTCTCGTAGGGGTGTTGACCAACATATCCAATGCATTTTCATTGACAATGTCAAGGAATCTCTAGGCGTTCATGATAGGGGCTAGAATAGGTATGCCAATCTATGGTTGGGTAATTAAAGTCACCCAGGATCAGGGTAGAAGGTTGACTCTTGATGGATTCAAGTCCAGATAGGTGGAGTGGGCATCTTTAGTCATGGTTGGGGGGTATGTAGCTAGCTAGGATTTGAATAGGTGTTTTGTCAACAGTTAACTGCACTTGGAGTGTCTCCTGTGTGTCATACTGTATGACCAGCCTGGAGATGTGCATGTCTTTGATAACTTTGTTGACCTCCATTTGGGGTCTGAAAGTATGCTAGGATAAGTAACCTGGTAAGGCTAAGGTGCACTCTGCAGCTTTGAACCAGGTTTCACTGACTGCACAAATGTCAGCATCCTACAGGGCAAGGAATGCTTGCAATGATTGCAGTTTCATGCTAAGACTCCTAGCGTTTATCAGCATGATCTTTAAATTTCATTTAGAATTTTCATACTGGTAATTTTGTGCTCATGACTTTACCTAAAAAAGGAACTACGGGGGAGGTAAGAGTCTTTGCCAGAAGCCTGAAGCCCAGGGGAGACAGATGAAGGCCACATCAGGCAAAGCATTGTGGTCTGTCAATCATGTCCTTTCATGCTGTCAGGTACTGGATCTCCTTGGAATGACACCAGAAACTAAGCCAGTTGTTAAAGTCAATCATTTTCTGCTTGTACTGAGGCATCATTCTGGGTAACGGTAGGATGCTGCTTAAGGCTAGGGGCATACCTGCCAGGGACACATTCAGCGAACTCAATCATGCCTCTCTTCATATAGTCCAAAGAACTACGTCTCAAGTCATTCACACCAACATGGACTATGACAGAGTCATAACAGTACTTGTTGTTAAGAGACTAGAGCACATGTGTGATGTGGTGGATTCTAGCACCTGACAAGCAACTTACCATGACTTTCTCCTTGTCTAGCCTGGAGAGAGGCACATCTTTGTGTCAAAAAGAGCATCCCATTGCAGTTTGATAGCCAATGAGGGGTGGTCAGTTGTTTTACAGGGGATATACATGCACACACAAAGTGACAGAGAGACAGATTAGAACCCTTACCTACATAGTCTTGCACACTATACACCACAATACTTATTACACACACCACAGCTTACGACTCCCTCTCCACATCAAGCAGAGTACCTCCTTATCCCTTTTTAAGCGCAACCTGGATAACTGGATGGGAAACAGAAAATACATCCCTGGAATTCCACACATGTCCCTGCTGGACAGGGGCATCATGTGCTGACTTGTCTAAACATGGGCTAAACTCTTGGCTAGGCTTATAAGTGCCTTAGGGCCAACAGCCTAGTAACTTTCTATGATCCCTTCTAAGATTCTATGATCCTAAGAAGTTGAAAAGTAAGGTGTAGAAAATGATGGTACTAGTACTACTGTATGGTACAGAAACCTGGGCTGTAAAGGCAGAGCAGTTGAGAAAGCTAGAGGCAATGGAGATAAAGTGCTTGTGACAGGTGGTCAGACGCACACTGAGGGACAGATGAGCAAATCAGGACATTACAGCAGAAGCAAACCCAAGTAGCTCCAATTGCAGAGAAGGTCAATGAGAACAGATTATAGTGGTTTGGGCATATGTGCAGAAAACAATCTGGTGAAGATGATTAGGGACAGACAGGAAGAAGGTAAAAGGAAACAAGGACATCCAGCAAAAGAGATGGATGAATGGATTGTGTGAGAGAAAACCTCAACAGTCAGGCGTAAGTGTCAAAGAAGGTAGGAGAGTGAAAATGAATCAAGAGTGATGGTGACAGTTGATGAGACACCCGAACCTCATGTAGAAAAAAGGAGAAAAAGATTGTTGATGACAAATAAGGAACTTTAAACGCCCTAATTTTGACTTTACCAACACTGGGCTACTCTCTCCAACATTTCTTGCTCAAACTTTGATTAGAGTCTGAAAGGCTCAATTCAGTCCCACTGGAATACTAATCTTCTTCTGTAACCTTGCAAAGCTTTTAACCCCCCACAGTGAATAAACAGAACATAAGACTTATAAATCACCCATCTTTCTTGCCTTTTCATCTAGTTTCCTTATTCACACTATCACAGATTTATAAATAAATGACAGGCTAACCTGCCCTTGTGGGCCATTTTAAGTCTAGACAATTATCCTATCAGTTAAGGTTACTGGATTACTACCACAGTCGTGATGCCTGCAGTCTTGAAACCCATAATCACGAGACCAAAATGTTGACCACAATATCAAACTTCTGGACTTGCCCACCCCTGCATACAATTTGGCTATCCAAAAAGAGTAGAATGCTAATGCAGGACTGAGAAAAGCACAGAAAGAATTGCAAAAATATAAAACAACTCAATATTTTAAATTCTTTGAAATTGGACTAAAAATCAAATAAATGAAGACAAAACACTATACTATAACAACTTTCAAAATACTAAACAAAACCCTAAAAAATTGTGAACATCTATTAAAGAAATCGTAGATCCAGACCAAAAATTCAACCCAAACTCCTCTGCAGATAACTCGATCACTGCAATGCAGTTCCACTCTTATTTTTCAGATCATATAATATCTAAGGACTCCTCATCATCTAATCCCTTCTCTGCCAAACAGCCACATATCACCATGTCCAACGCTCACCTTCAAACCTGTGCCCACATCCTATATAATACTACTCAAACGTAAACCATGCTCTTTAAATGATTATCTGCCAAGCAAGTACCTAAAAATAGCAGCCAATAGTATTGCCCATCCTGTCTCAATCCCTATAAATAGGTCTATCCAGGAATCCAATGTTCCCTATCTCTGGAAAAATTCAGACATTATTCCTCTGCACAAAGGAGGAAATTCAACACACTAAAACTGAGACAGATAGCAATCTTATCTCCCCTAGCCAAAATACCTGAAAAATGTGTTCAAAAGCAATTGCTAAATTATTTCCTCCAGAAAGAACACCTATCCCCTACACAACATGGTTTCCTTTCTTCCCATAGTACTAGCACTGCCCTTCTAACCTATACAGATACAGTCAAAAAAGCTAGAGATAATGGCAAATAGTTTCTTCCTTATTTCTAGGCTTGTCTAAAGCTTTCGACACAGTTTGTCACAGCAAACTCCTACTTAAATTGTCTTCACTAAGTCTGTCTCAGCCCACCCTTCTGTGGTTCAAACGCTACTTATCCAGTATTTGTCAGTAAAATGGCACTCTTTGCTCTCTCCTTACCTTCCAATCACCACCAGTGCGCACCACAAGGCTCTAGCCTTGGTCCCCTCCTCTAACATTTTCACTAACACCCTCTATATTTCCACACAGTAACCCAACTCAATATAACATGCAGATGATTGCACTCTCAATTGCACAACTGACATGTTAAACCTCCAAAAGAATTACTCTGGAAGCTGCAACAGCCACTGAAACATGGCTTCATAACTCACAGCTTATGCTCAACCCAAGAAGACTAAATACTACCTTTTTTCCCCAAATCACTCTCTCATGAAGAAACAAAATTTGAAGTCCTCTCTCTTGATAATACAAACAATGAAGTCACTTCTCATAATAAACTACTGGGGCTGATAGTGTATGATAATCTAACATTTGACCTACATATACAAAACTACACAAGAAAAACCCATTAAAAACTAGCGATGCTTTACAAAGCCAAAAACTTTCCCACTGATGCAACTAAAATAGAAGTTACGTACTTATCGTAAAGTTCCATCTGTGTTGTCCTTTTTCATTTATCTTTGACAGATGGGTCCAGATATCAGAACCAACTCAGCAGATACTACAGCTTGCAAGAATCAAAAACTCTCGAGCTTAAGTCCTACCCAGAATGCTCCTCTACAATTTACCTCAGATCAAGTCTGCAGACAGAAAGGTAAGGACAGAAAATATAATCCTAAACACATTTAGCTGGTGTTATATATGAAAAAAAATGTACAACTATGAGTATAATTCATTCCACCAAAAGGACTGAAGGGAACGTGGGTGGAGGGTGGGGAGTCAAGGATAAATGAAGACAGACAAAGTACAGTTGTGTACACTTACCATAAATGAAGATGTTCGAATGTATTCACTGTTGCAGTCATTACATTTGGGTAATCTGCTGGCAGGTTGTCCTCAGTCGGCCTGATTAACAAAGTCTTGGGTCCTGCGTCGGTTGCTGTCCCTTCTTCCATGAAGTCAGGTCATCGGGGGTATAAAACATGCAGCCGATGCCATTACATCAGTTTTTCTTGCCCCAGATGTCAGGTGCCCCCCAAATAAATGGGGAGCAATATATATATATGTATACAATTTAAAACACAAAAAATATACCTCCAAACAAAAGCAAATACACCAAAAAGGCTTTTAAGCATAGCAAAGGAAAGTAGAGGTATAGCAAGAGAAAAAACAGGGGGCTAGAGGGTGGGTAACCAGGACTGCAACAGTGAATACACTCGAACATGTACATTTATGGTAAGTGTACACAACTGTACTATGTTCTTTGTGTTTCACTGTTGCAGTCATTACATTTGGGTAGAGTCCCAAAGCGATGGTTGGGAGGGTGGATTTATACAGCATTAGGAGCAGCTATAAGGCCCTGCAGGACAGCAGTGGCAAAGCCAGCTCTGGATTTAGAGAAGAGAGGTAAATGGTAATGTTTGGTGAACGTATGAACTGAGCTCCAGGTAGCAGCTTCTAGAATGTCTCTGGTAGGAACCCCTCTGAGAAAGGCTGCAGAAGTAGATGCAGCCCTGGTGGAATGACATCTGATCCCCTTGGGGATAGGTTTGCCATGGTGCATATAGCAGAAACGAATACAATGGCTTATCCATTTGGAAATAGTCTGCTTTGAAATAGCCTTTCCCCCTGCCCCTGCAGCAAATGCCACCAACAGTTGGTCAGATTTTCTTTGAGATTTTGTCCTGTTTAAGTAAAATCGAAGTTGTCTGTGTACATCCAATGAATGCAAAATCCGCTCACCCTTGTTCTGTGGATTGGGAAAGAAAGTTGGCAGATGAATCGATTGATTAAGAGCCACAATAGATACCACTTTAGGCGTGAAAGATGGATTGGTCCTGAGAGACACCCTCTCCGAATGAAAAATAATGAAAGGCTCCACTGCCATAAGAGCCTGCAATTCAGAAAACCTTCTAGCTGAAGTGACTGCTAAAAGGAAAGCTGTTTTCCAGGAGAGAAATTTTAGGTCTGCAGTAGCAGCTGGCTCAAAAGAAGGGAGAGTGAGTTTTTCCAAAACAAAATTGAGGTCCCATGCAGGGGTAGGCGCGCTCCTGGGAGGTCTTGCGTTTTTGGCCCCTCTGAGATACTGCTTTAGCAGAGGATGAGATAAGAGGGGAGGTTCCGTGTTGTAATGAGCTGAAATGGCAGAGGCATGGATTTTTATGGAAGAAAAAGATAGGCCCTTGTGAAGCATCTCAGTCAAGTACTGCAGAATCTGATGAATATTGGGCATTGCTGTGCTTATTCCTTGTGATTGGTTCCAGGCAAAGAATCTCTTCCATTTGTCAGCATAAGATTTTCTAGTACTAGGCCTTCTAGCCTCCAAAATGACATCCATCACAGGTTTGCTGAGGGATGCCAAGGGTGAAATTAAATGTTTAGCCACGCTGCAAGATTCAAAGTTTGGAGCAGAGTGTGCAGAATTTGGTAGTTCTGCTGAGACAGTAGGTAAGGTGTCTGAGGCAGGTGCCACGGAGGAAGGTGTGTCACATTGCGCAGGAGTGCATACCAGTGTTGACGAGGCCAGACTGGAGCAATCAGAATAATTTTTGGTTTGTCCTGTCTGACTTTTAGTAGAACTTTGTAGAGCAGAGGCAGAGGGGGAAAAGCATAGACTGATAGGATTTTCCAGCTGAATGATAGAGCATCCACTTTCCAAGCTTTTTTGTGATGAATTCATATGCAGAATTTGTCCAACTGATAGTTCTGGGGTGAGGCAAAAAGATCTATGTCTGGACCCCCCCATTTGCATGTCAACAAGTTAAAAATTTGTGGTTCCAGTTTCCATTCGTGTGGGTCCATAAGATTTCTGCTTAGTTCGTCTGCCAGAGTATTTAGCTTTCCTGGCAGGAATTGAGCTTGTAGTTGTTTTTGGTTGGTCAAGGCAGTGTTCCACAATGCCATGGCTAGTCTGCAAAGGGGGTAGGAATGTGTACCCCCCTGCTTGTTTATGTACCATATAACTGTGGTGTTGTCCGTCTTTATCATTAATTGTCCTGGATGAAGGAAGTCCTTGAAGGCTGTCAGTGCATTCTGTACAGCTAGCATCTCTTTCTGATTGATATGAAGGTGCATTTGATTTGGACTCCATTTGCCCTGAATGCACTTTCCTGCCAGATGAGCCCCCCAAGCATAGTCTGATGCATCTGTAGTTAGGGTTTGGGCAGCAGGGGGTGGAGTGAATGGCAGTCCCTTGTTGTGGTGGCAAGCCTCTGCCCACCATAGGAACTCTAGTTGCAGGCAAGGTATGATAGGAATCATGGTTTCCAAGCTGTGACAATGTTGACTCCATAAACTTTTTAAGTACCACTGAAGTTTCCTCATATGCAGTCTTGCATATGGAATTAGAAGAATGCAGGAAGCCATGAACCCAAAGGCTTGCAGAATTTGTCATGCAGACAGCAGGGTTTTTGTGGCCACTTGTTTGAAGTAAGTTACCAATTGAATTTGCTTTTCTGGTGTAAGGCAAGTCATCTGGGCAGTTGTATTCAAGCTTGCACCCAGGAATGTAATTTTTTGAGAGGGTACCAGTTGTGATTTCTTTTCGTTTATGGTGTACCCTAGACAAGTTAGAACCCTTTTTACAAACGCCAGATGCTTTAGAAGAATGTCCTTGTTTTCTACCTGAATTAGACCATCGACCAGGTATGGATATATTTGAATATTTCTTTGCCTGCAAGAGCCAGGCACTTTGTGAAGACCCTGGGCGCAGTTGATAAGCCAAAGGGCAGTGCAGAGAACTGGTAATGCAAATATCCTGCTTTGAAGCGGAGGTATCTTCTGCAAGATTCCCTGATTGGGATATGCAGGTAAGCCTCCTTTAAGTCTAGAGTTACCAACCAGGCATCTTTGCCTAGCATAGGTAGTAGCTGTTGAAGAGTCAGCATCTTGAATTTTGGAATGTCCAGAAATGTGTTTAGAGTGGATAAGTCCAGAATTGGACGCCATGATTTGTCTTTTCTGGGTACTAGGAAAAGTCTTGAATAGAAACCTTGCCCCTTTTCCTCTTCTGGTACTGGTTGAATAGCCCCCATGTTCATGAGGGACAGAACTTGTTTCTGGGCCTCTGCCCACTGATTTGGGGGCAGGTCTGGCCATCCGGTTGGGATTGGCAATGTGTGGAAATGAAATCTGTATCCCTGGGATACTATATTTAAAACAGATTTGTTCTGGGTAATAAGTTGCCAGTTTCATGCATGAAATGCCAGTTTTCCCCCCAAAGGGGCAGCTAAAAGTTAAGTGCTTGGTGATTGTAGAGGGAAGTCACTGAGACTGTTTACCATAGGGAGGTGCCTTGTTTCCAGATTTGGAGGTGGAGGCACCCCATTGTTTTGTTCTAAAAGTTCCTTGTGACTGAAACCTGGAGCCTTTGGAATGGCTGGATTTGACTTGAGTGGCTCTCGAAGGGACTGGAAAGGACCAGTTCTTAGTAGGCCAGTGCCTACTAAATCTTGGAGGTTGCACTTGTAAGAAATGTTTCACAGTTTGCATAGATTTATCTTTATCTTCCATCTTTTTTAACACTTCTTCAGCCTTATTACCAAAGAGACAGTCCTGTTGTAAAGGAGCATCCAACAATTTTGCTTGAACATGATCAGGCAGAGTTTGCTCTTTGAGCCAAGCATGCCTTCTTAGCACAGATCCAGTTACAGCAGCCCTGCAAGAGGCCTCCAAGGAATCAAAACCACATTGCAAAGTATGTTTTCTAACTTGTTCAGCTGAATGTAATAAATCCTGTAAATCTTTATTTTCCACACAATCAGAGATTAACATCATTTTCTGTTTAAGTAGTCCCATGATATGCTGTTGATATTTAAGCATATGAAACTGACAGTTTAAAGCCCCGATTGCCAAGGTTGCTGAAGTGTAAACCTTCTTACCCCATCTATCCAGCGCCCTGGAATCTCTATCAGAAGGGGTAGGATTTTTAGTAGTAGAGGCCTTAATGCCCTAGGGACCCTGAGAAATTGTTTCAGGATCAGCAATAGGATTTTTGAAAAGGAATTTGTGGGAGTCAGGAACCCTGTAGTATCTGTCTGGCTTACAAGGAGCCAGAGGCAGAGAATCAGGAGCCATACTAGATTCTGAAAAAACATCATCAACAATGTCTAGAACAGGAGGTATAGCCAAAGGCCTATGCTGAGGAAGAAGAAGAAAATCCCCAAGTCTCTTTTTAGATTCAGAGAAATCCTGACTTTCCCAGTGGAAGGAAATGTTCCCTTAAGGTATGTAAAGTTTCCCCAAAAGAAAAATCCTCAGGGGGAGAAGCAGAAGGAATGGAATCTTCTTCATCAGAGTTCTCATAAGTCGGAATAGACACATCCTGTTCATTAGAAGAGTCAGAAGAAATAGAATCCTGTTCAGAAGATTCATACTCAATGTCTTGCCTAGGCCTCTTAGATGGAGGGGGTTGGCTACCCCTGATCAGAGTGATTACATCCTTCAGACATTTTGATCATTTGTTTTTTAGGCATAGGGGCCTGCACATGTGGCCCAGGCATCGTTTTTTTTTTTAGACAAAGATTTAGATTTTGGCCTTAGTTTTGAAGATGGCGTTGGTCTAATATACAAATCTGTAGGCCTGAAAACACCCTCAGAAGCCGGGGCCTGCACAGCGGCTCCAGACCCATCTAAGGTAGAGACATCCGCGGGTTCCATAATTGAAGCATCTCGCGGCATACTGGACTCCAAATGGGTCTCAGTAGAGGCCTGCGAATCAGAAGTAGTGGGTATCAGGGGCTGCAAAAGCGCCTCACTGAGTACCGGCGAACTGGCTTAGGAGAAGCGTCGTCGTCAGTTTTGGACCTCGACGGTCTGTCTCTGTCCTTTTCTTTGTGGTTTTTAGTTA
This sequence comes from Protopterus annectens, assembly GCF_019279795.1. Lineage (NCBI taxonomy): Eukaryota > Metazoa > Chordata > Ceratodontiformes > Protopteridae > Protopterus > Protopterus annectens. Next base: position 1,333,137,878 of record NC_056745.1, read on the forward strand.
TTCCGGTAGTTGGATTACTAACCGACGACATTTCTGGATAATTAAATCTTGAGCCAAAATATTGAGAAGCAAAAACATACCGACGTTTAATTGTGCGTTGATTAAATTTAGCACTAAACCGACAGCAAGGTAAGTTGTGGTCAGGGCCTAGGCAAGGAATACAGTACAAATGAAAATCCTTACGAGGTATTTGCTTCCCACAAGTAATGTAATTATTAACTTTTAATGACATTGGTAAGGAGCGAGAAAAAGTTTCCCCAATGGGGTTACTTAGCTTTTAGTTGAAGACTTTGGTTCTGAAACTCGAAAACGAAAATTTCAGGAGTCGGCCGACCGGCACTTGCGAACTGCTTCTGCTTCGGGCACTGCACAGCAAGAAAGACTGATGTAATGGTGTCGGCTGCATGTTTTATACCCTTGACGACCTAACGTCATGGAAGAAGGGACAGCAACCGATGCAGGAATAAAGACTTTGCTAATCAGGCCGACTGAGGGCAACTTGCCAGCAGATTACCCAAATGTAATGACTGCAACAGTGAAACACGATGAACACCTGGACCCAAGCTGTCTAACACCGATGCACCAAGGGGAAGAGATGGCTCTGAAACCCTCAAAGTCAAAGTCACCCCACCCCGGACCAGACACCAATGCTTCCGCTGTGAGACTTCTGCACTGAAATACCCTGAGCTGAACAGATCAGGGCAGGGGCTGGAGTCCAGAAGGGTTAACATTCTCGGATCAGACATCTCGACTCTCAGGATCTTTGATCAACAGCTACGAATCTAGAGTCAGATTAGAGAAGGAGACACTAAAGGGTGTGAAGGCTGCAGACTCATGGATCTGATAGGGGACACAGCCTGAAGGACCCCCATTTAGATCTGAGCTCAAGAAACTTTCTTATCATCCTACCCACATCATATTCTGGAAAACTTTGATAAGGCCTGATGCAGGAGGATGCTGAGGGAGGACAAGAAATCTTTATAGGAGTCTCCTGCAAGAAAAGGGAAGTTCAATCTCAGAGAAACCGGCTCCAGAGAGAGGTGCAGAGAATGGATCCGAGGAGACCTGTTCAGGCATATAACTGGATCTGACAACACTAGATCCCTTAACCTTTTTTAGCCTTAGCAGTAGTAGGTTCTGACAAGGTCAGATCCGGCACTTTTTTTTATTTTAAGATGGTGGCTCCAACCTTGGAGCTGAAGAAGGAGATCGGACAGGGGAGCATTTTTTAGACTCCCCGTACTCTGAAATGTTTTGACTTCTCGAGGGGGGGTTGAGCCCCTGAAGAAGGAACTGCAGATGAAGCAAGCAACATAACCTTCAGACTCAGTTAATTACACTTATAGCCCTGGTGTTGAAACCTGCACAGATTTCACAAGAAAACTGAAGGTAAGCTGGGCCTAAACAATACACACATACTCCCTGTAGACATTAGAATTGGGTATCTTATGCCCACAGGAAGGGCATTTCTTAAAATCGGTAGGTTTGTCTGCCATACAGTAAAAACTCTGCAACAACTAACCAAAAAACACAACGTTATATAGAAAAAGTTTTTTCTTTTTAACAAAATTAGAAAGGCAAAAAATACCAACAATGTTGGTACCTCAGAAGAGGTAAGAATAAGGGAAAAAGCTACCAACGATGGTAGAAAGAAGACTACACCAGTGGTTGAAAACATTCTAATGAAACTTTATATTTGCTCTAAAATTAAGAGAGGAAGGAGGGGAGGAAGGAAAGAAGAGATATAGTATGAAAAACTCCAAAAATATATACTCACAATAAACTCCCAGCTCTAGAGCACAAAATCCCAACTGATCCCTACAGTGGAAAATAAGATCTGAGGTAAAGCAATGATCAGGGGTGTGACGACAAACCACTGGGCCAGTAATCAAGGAGCTACAATCCTCACCATTAGCACCAGTGGGGGATGTACACTGAGAAGATGGCAAGGTACAAACATAGCATTTACAAATGTGTCTCTCTGCATCAAGTGCAATTTCCCTTAAGAGCACAGAGACCAGTCAATCCAAGACTGGTTTCTCCCTCTTTCCCCAGATCCCCAATAAGACTCCCCACTGGCACAGCTATAGAGTTGAGATCTCACCTGAGTGGCCAAGCCAAGGCCTCCAGCACCCTTTCTGCCCAACGAGTGCTTTGTGTCCCTGCACACTATGAGGTTTGATTTACACACACACACACACACACACACACGCACACGCACACACACGCACACACACGCACACACACACACACACACACACGCCTGGGAAAGGCTAGCAGAGACCTACAAGCTATGTCCCCTTTTGCCTAAACTATAAGGTAGTTGTCACTGCCACTGGCCAGCTCCTTATCAGCTACTTTAAGGCTCTTAACAAAGGGTGCCCAATCTTATTGTGTAATGCAACTATTAATACAAATGGTAGTGTGACCAAGAACAAGGCTATTAGGAATGGCCCATACATTTTCATCAAATAAATATGCAAGTACTCCCAGAACTTAAACAGCTCTACAAAGATCAGGCACAATGAAAGGTTTCATTATATTTAATAATAAATAATAAAAGAACAAGAAAATCGCCTCACAGCAAGAGGTTCTCCGGTTCGATCCTCAGCTGGGGTGCCTTCTGTGCGGAGTCTGCATGTCCTCCCTGTGGTCGCGTGGGTTTCCTCCGGGTGCTCCGGTTTCCTCCCACATCCCAAAGACATGCTGCAGGTGGATTGGACACTCTAAATTGGCCCTAGGTGTGAGTGTGAGTGTGCCTTCTGTGGAAGGTTGGGCGCCGGGCTGGCAACTCGACACCATAAAACTCCACTGCCATTCAATGTGCGGACAAGGTGATCCGCTGTGGCGACCCCTAACCGGGAAAAAGCCGAAAGAAGAAGAAGAATAAAAGAACAAGAAAATACTCAGTATATATTTACAGTTACATCACAATTCAAAATGACAGGAAATATTTAAAACAACATTGCAGGACAGTTTCAAATAAATAAAGAAAAAACATCTAAACTATGCTTGACTATTCTTGACTAAATCTAAGAGAATTACTATACATTTGTTAACTTACTTCATCAAAGCAAGGCAGACGTGGTGAATCATATTGTAGTTGCTGTCAGGTCCAACACAGAATACAGAATGCTCTCTCTCAGAGAGTTCTCAGACTAATCTCTCAAATATTACTGGGATAACTTGCAGAATGACATCATTACTGTCCTCTGACTCCTAGTTCCCAGGCGCAAAACAACCACTGATGGCAGCTGGTAGCATTTAGCATCTACCTGTGAAAATACATAGACCTCAGATCTTTGACAGACACTGGAAGTCAAAAAACAATTTACATTCCTCCCAATTTAAAGACAATACAGAAAACTTCTCAGCACAGACATTGCATCTCGCTGCCATAAAGTAATTTAATTTCACTTGTTTTTCTGAAGTTTGCTAGACTGAAGTTAACCTTCTGTGTTCCAGTCCCCACTGTTAAAATATACACATTTAAACAGTTACAATAGAGCATGTACACATTTCTGTTCTATTCCAGTAGGGCATGCTGGGGTTACATTTTAAGCACAAGCACTTTATAAAATATCTTTTCAACACACGTCTGCACAAACCTAGTTTGATATATACATGACACACAGTTCTAATACATTTGTAATACAAGCATCTTATATGAATCATACTGATATTCACAAATGGCATATAATTATTTACAAAATTGTAGATAGCTGGGCTGACAGTATCTCCCTTTGTCACAAGGGGCATTATGGGTAAAGGGAGGAGCTCGAGAGTTGAATCCCAGACTGCAAAAAAAGTGGCAGAGTAAGATCAGATCAGAATCCATTCACTGAGGAACAAATGAAAATTATAACATCAGATCAAAAGGTGTTATACACAGCTGTCACATGTGGGAAGAGAAACTGGGTTTGTGGTAGAAGGACATACATGCACTCAATTCTTAGAAAAGCAAATACCAGTATATGTCTGTCATAGTACATATGGGATGGACCCACCAGCAATCTGCTGAGTGGTCAACTTACATAATACAAGATACTGGCTTAAGTATGGCATTCCTTAACCCCCTTTAATATTCTAAACCTGTATGGTCTATCCTAAACTTTCCACACATATCCAAGGCACAGCTATTGCAACTTTATAACATTTATCCACTAGTCAAACTGGAATGTGTCTTGGCTAAAGCAATATAAGCAGACATGTCATTTTAATCTCTATTTACCAAACCTGACAGTATTTGGAACAGTACCTACCCACTTGCCTGACACGTTTGTCATCTCCTTTGTAGTCCTGCTCTAGGACTTACAAACAAGTTCTACAACTGCTAAGAGCACCTTTAATCCTAGAAACTCAATATACAAATATATGGGGGGGTCCTGCATTTGGTCTAAATGTAGGTTTCTTAACATCATCTGTTTCATTGACTGCATTTGGTGGATATATGCAGATGGTCGATAGGTGTGCGAAATCAACTATCCCCAGGTGTGGGGGCACATGGAAACTTGTCCCTCTGCAAAAAACAATGTTGCTTTTTTTAGGGGGGGGGCATGTTCTGAGGTTCTTTATCTGTGCAAACGTGGTACTGTGTTGATGTTCAGTTCATCAACCTTTTGAGGTCAGCATTTCTGAGGCTGACATATGGGCTAGTGGTGGTGCTGCGGTAGCGTTGTCGCCTCACAGTTAGACGTTGCCCGTTCGATTCTCAGTTAGAGCGTCTTCTGTGTGTCGACATGCGTGAATGGGCGTTCCTTCGTTGAAGGTTGTGCGTTAGGCCCAACAAGCCAGCATGTAAAAATCTACTGCCAATCATTAGCGGACCGGAGTTCCACTGTGGCGACCCCTAACCAGGAAAAGCCGAAAGACACAAAACAAACATATGGGCTAACTGACAAAAATAAATAGACTTGTGTGTGTTTATATACGTTAAATATATATATATATATATATATATATATATATATATATATATATATATATATATATATATATGGGAACATTTCACAATGCCGAAATCCTGAAAGATCGAATTTCATATGGCCAAGACCGTATGATCGAACTTTCGGAATCCCGACATTGTGAACAGAGAATTGAATAAAGTGCGGAATGGGAGATTTCCCTTTTCCTCGCTGTAGTGCGATCTCGGAAATGGAATATTTAAGCAGCAAGGGTGTGGAGGGGTGTTTCTCCCACTGCAGAAACATTTAAATTGTTGGGGGTTTTTTTGGATTTGTTTTGGAATTTCGATATTCCGAAACATTGGTCATATGGTCTCGATCATATGAAATTCGATGTCTTGTAATTTCGAGATTCTGAAGTGAATCCACACATACATATAATATATATAGGTTCATAGGTAGGTACTAGGCTATCTGCCCTAGGGCATTTATAAGCCTAGCCAGAATGTGTTGGCTTTCGCCTCCCTTTTAGACTAGATTCCTGAGCCTCTGTCCAGCAGGGCCATAGAAGTGATCCCAGGAGTAAATTTATATATATATATATATATATATATATATATATATATATTGTACTTGCGGGCCATTTCCAGCCTAGCCAATTTTCCTTTTGCCTAATCTGAGTTTGCCTAATCTATGCCTAATCTGAGTTTAAATGTTAATCCTACCACTGTGGGTACTTACTCTTGTGGTAGGTGCGTTACATGCCAGTATGTTAGAAGAACATTCAGATATATTAATGGAGTGCCTTTTCAGTCAAATGCTATGTTTTCCTGCAAGATAGAAGGCATTGTATATGCACTTAAATGCCCTTGTGGCATGTTCTACATAGGAGAGAGCAAGAGGGCTTTTAAGCTTAGAATTCAGGAACATGTCAGGGATATCAAAAATGGTAAGTAAGAGACCCCTCTTGCTATGCATTTTAAATATCACAATGGAAATCCTATGGGTTTGTTAGCTACTGTTTTGGAACATATTCCCATTAGTAAATATGGTACTGATATCAAGAAAAAAAACTTTTGTACAAGGAAACATTGTTTATACTGAAGTATGGTACACTAGCCCCTGGTGGCATTAATGCAGAATGCAACTGGAAAGTTTTAATTTAGTTCTGTCATGTGATTTTGAAATTGTTTAACTGTTTAATTGATTTTAGTATATAAACCTGTGTATTAGGTTCTATTTTGTACTCTCCTTGGAAGGCTAAAGCCCAGGTACTAGAGGTTTTAATAAATTTTGTACGAGTGGTGGATCCTGGTTTCTTCAGTAGTTATTTGTTATATTTTCCTTTTGAGTTGTTTGTGAATTTTCCTTTTTGTGTTTGAATTAGCCTATCTTACTTGGTTAGAGATTGGTCTTACCCAACCCATCATCAGTAATTGTATATCATCCATAATGACAATAACTGGGATCATACCATAGACAATTTCAAGGGACTCCTGCATTGCATGAAGCATTTAAGAGCTGCATTTGTCCATTAATAGTACAGGGAACAACCCTGGGATAATTAGTTTTGTTTTTCCATCCACAGATCTAAGTTGCACTTGAAGATGGACAGGGATGAGCTTTGTTTATATCTACATACAATAATAGCTTTTACAGAACTCCAGCTTCCCCCTTGACAATGCTCTATCAACTTTGGTCTACCTCTCTAGGCTAACACACTGATGCCTAGAGGAAAACAAGTGCAAACATAAAGAGAAGGGAAAAAAATAAGCAGCGCTGTAACAATAAGCAAAAATACAATTAAATATATAAAAAAACATTGCTTATAACATACATAAAGTTTAGTATTCTATAAAGAAGCTGAATACCGTGTCTACAGATATCCAACAACTGTCCTAGGATGCCACACTTACCCATTACATAAAAGACAAACGTCATACAAGCAGGACAGAAAAACATACTTTTTAAAAGTGAAGATTAACAAGTCTGGCTTCCCTACTTGACAGCAGTTAAAATTAGCTGTAGTTTGTTTTGTTAGTCCTTTATCAATATTGTGTAAGGTAGCATACGAAAAGACATAAATCAGACAAATTTCATTTAAATGAGAAATAATCCTGCCTGTAAGTTTTTTTGTGTGTTTTGTTCCGACAGAAACAGTACAATGAAAGTTGGGTCTTACCTTAGAAAGCAAGCAAGTTAATCCACAAAACTCCTCATTTAATCAGTCTGATTTGCAGAAAAAAGAGTTATGTACTCACCATAACGTTCCATATGGGTTGTCCATCTCGGCTTCATTCTTAGCAGGTTGGGTTCTGAACTGATCCAAGGTTCCGACTCGGCCTTATGCAAAGCTCGAGGTCTTCCACTAGCTCATGGCTGAAAACCCTATCTCAAGATGCACTACGATAGCTCCCCATATCTTGTTTGCAGGAATAACTAAATAAAGGTCACTGAGTACATAACAGAGCAATGAAGAAGGTCGGAGGACATTAGTAGCCAATTGCATCAACTACGTCTTCCAGGAGCAAAAGGCTGGGGGAAGTAGGGTGGGACGAAAGAATGAAGGGGAGATGGACAACACACATGGAGCGTTATGGTGAGTACATAACTTCTTTATATTATGTTGTCCTATCTTGCCTTAATTCTTAGCAGTTTGGGACAGCGTTCCTAGCACCATCTTTCTTGGGTGGCTCAAGAAAGAATATTCTTCAGAACAGTAGACCCAAAGTAGGCCCTGTTACTGGAGGCCAAATCAACTTTGTAATGAGTGATAAAGGTATGAAGCCTTGCTCATGTTGCTGCAGCACAAGTGGTGTCAATATGTAGTCTCATCCGAAAAGCAGAAGAGGTTGCAATGGCTCTTGTACAATGACCCTTTACTTCATGGGAAAGTTCTTTGTTTGTGATTGGTAAGCAAAGGTAATGCAATCTGAAAGTCATTTCGAAAGTGTGATTTTTGACACAGGAACACCTTTCTTTGAGTCTGAAAAGGATACAAATAATTGGTCAGATTTTCTGAAATTTTTTGTCCTATGTAAGTAGAAACGTAATTGTTTATGTACATACAGTTGATGCAGCATATATTCTGCCTTGTTGCCATAATTAGAGGAAAAAATGGTAGTTCAATGGACTGATTCAGGTAATAGTCTGAGTATACTTTGGGTAAAAAGGATGAGTTCCGTTCGTAGGGATACTCCATCTTTGTGGAAAAGCATATGTAGAGGGGCTTTATGGATAATGCTTGCAGCACTGCGACTCTTCTAGCAGAAGTAAAAGCTATCAACAGAATAATTTTCCAAGTCAGATACTTGAGATTGGAGAATGATGCAGCCTCGAATGGGGGAAGAATTAAATGTGTAAGACAAAACTCAAGTCCCATGGTGGTGGAGGGACCTTAACAGGTGGTCTTAATGAAAGAGTATCTTTAATAAATGCTTTGCAAAGTCTGTGGGACATCACATTAGGCCCTTTTAACTTTCTGCCTTAAAAACCCGTGTTTGTGCGGGTTTGCTCTTGTTTTACCTCAGCAGATCCTGTTTTGGCTTCCTCCACAGCAGAGAGGAGAAAGAGAGACTTTGGTTGATTCTAAGTACCTCCGTTTACTGTTTTTGCTTAAAACTGATTACTGCACTTTTAGTCTTTTTTTAAAGTTATTTCATTAATTTTAACTGCATTTACTGTTTCTGTTGGCTACACACTCAACTGCGCTAGCCTGGCTCTGTGTTTAAAATGAATTTTTGTTGATTTCAGTGTATTTCTTTCTGTTTTCCTAAAAAAAAAACAAACCAAAAAAAAAATTCTGTTTGCTCGTTTTCCTGCCATTTTCTGTTTGGAGTTGCCCAGACCTTTCTGTGAAAGAAGGAAGCCTTTCTGCTCATCCGTGGAAGTGGTAAGCACTGAACAGCCTATCTACCACTGGAGGAGTGGTTTCCAGCTCTGAAATTGTACCTTATTGGCTGGTTTGGGCTGCATTCTATCTCTTAACTTTCTGCCTTAAAAACCCGTGTTTACGCGATGCACATCGCCACAAAAATAGGGTAAACTATTCTCGGTGCCAGAAAGTGTACTCTTCAAATTTCCCCTTAGATCTTGCTACTTCTCTTCTTTTCTGCATTTAAACAGGCTTATAAAGTCTAGCACTTGCCCAGACTACCCGTAGCAATTACTGTAGCACACAGACTGCTACCAGCACTAAACTTTCTACAAAAAGAAAAAGCCTCAGTACTTGTTAAATTACACACCCCTGCAAGGCATGTCCAAAGGTCAGTTCCCCGTGCTTTCTCCTATTAACCCGGTGACCCTGGGCATCGTGAATCAATGTAGAAACTGCCTCATAGGTTCATAGATTAGTACTAGGCTAACTGCCCTTGCGAGCCATTTTAAGCCTAGCCAATTATCCCCTGTGAGATTCAAACCCTGTACCTTGTGTTTGTAAAGCAAACACCTTAACCATTAGGCCACACTCCCAACCCTATGAACACTGACAACCCCCTCCTCTTACCTCACAGCACTCAGACTTGCGAGAGATGCACATCTTTGTCCAGATTGGAAGCCATGCACTCTCCAGCCAAGACTGGACTAGCCACTCAAAAAGAGAAGGTCAACACTAGCACCACACCAAAAAGAACACAAAGCCACATACCCTCACAACTATCACATAACACAAAACACACATCCACCTTCGCGAAGGCTCTCAATAAAAATCTACCCAAACAAGAGAGACCTTCAAGGCAGAAACGCACACAACCACTGCACCACAGAACATTCCACGAGACACATAGCTCACACAAATATTGTGGAACACAACCAAAGCCCCCAAGGCAAATCAGCTTACCCAATACACTTATAGGTGAGTCAGTAGTAAGGCACACTGATATCCCACTCATGAGGTTGAATAAAGAGAAGGTAACAGTCAGCTGCCGGTCGGGAGCCAGGATACGCCAATAACGCACACACTCAGGTGGCTCAACTACAGGTACAGATATGACTTAATCATTGCCCATGTTGGTGTGAACAACCTGAGACGCACCTCCCTGGACTACATGAAGAGAGACATGGAGGGGCTCTCAGATGATGTAGCCCAGGAGGGCATGACCCTAGCTCTGAGTAGCATCTTACCATCACCAAGAAGGATACCACAATACAAACAAAAAATGATTAACTTCAATAATTGGTTAAGTTTCTGGTGTCATTCCAAGGAAATCCAGTATCTGTCTGCCTGGGATGACATGACAGACGGACCTCGATGCTTTGCCAGAGACTGCCTGCATCTGTCACCCCTGGGAATCCATATACTGGCCAAAGCCCTTGCCACCCCCACAGTGCCTTTTTTAGGCAATGTCCAGAGGACCAAATTACCACAACAGCTACAAGCAAATGTAATCTGAGGATTATGCTACTCAATGCTAGAAGTCTCAATCTCAAGAGGCACTCATTCAAAGTGATCCTTAAAATGGAGAACATAGACATTTGTGCAGTAACAGAGACCTGGTTGAAAGCACTCCTGCGCTACCAGGCTATAACTCATAACACACCTTTCAGCTGTAAAATGTGGACCGAAGCCCTAAAGGTGGTGGTGTCTCTATATTCATAACGGATATGCACACCTCCAGGCTAGTAGTTCAACATAATGCATCTGAGATACTCCAGGTACAACTAACACTTGGTAAGACTTTAGTCCAGTTTGTTGCCTGCTATAGATCCCCCACCATGTCCCAAGACTCCCACTCCACCTTCCTAAACACCCTGTAAAATATTAAGGTCCAACTCAACACATTAATACTGGGTGACTAATGACCCCTCCATTAACTAGGAAAACTACTTAAGTACCAACATACTTGCCCAACGTTTTCTGGATTTCATTTATTCCAATGTCCTGGACCAGCTCATTCTTACCCCCCACTAAAGGTAGCAACATCCTTTATCTGGTCATTACTAATATGGGTGACTGTTGCTCTACACCAAGTGTCAACTCCTCCTTGGTCAGATCTGACCACAAGCTAGTCACCATGGATATACACACCCCCCCCACAAAGGTAACCATCATGAAAAACTTTGAGCTTCTAAAAACTGAGGTAGCTAACTTTACACTGCCCTTGCAAATGCAGAATATATGCAATACAGCAGAACCATACTCTAATGCACTGTACGAACACGTACACAAATGCATGGAATGGACCATTCACAATAGAACCAAGACGCTCTCCTCAAAAAACAGGAAGCCAATCTGGTGGTCCCCTGCCATAGACAAACTACAACAGGAGGAGGAAATTGTTGCAGAAAAAGGCAAAGTCCCCAGACTGGAAAAACTCCCTTGTCAGCCTTAACAAAAAGTTGAGATCCCTCATCAAATTCTCCATAGCTAGCTACGAAAAGCAAATTGCAATGGATACTAAAGACAACCACAAGGCCTTCTACAGTTATGTCAGAAATCTACAAGGCAATGCTCAGATATGCTCGGAAAGTGCAGTTGTGTACACTTACCATAAATGTAGATGTTCAAGTGTATTCACTGTTGCAGTCATTACATTTGGGTAATCTGCTGGCAGGTTGCCCTCAGTTGGCCTGATTAACAAAGTCTTGGGTCCTGCGTCGGTTGCTGTCCCTTCGTCCATGACGTCAGGTTGTCAGGGGTATAAAACATGCAGCCGACGCCATTACATCAGTTTTTCTTGCCCCAGATGTCAGGTGCCCCCCGAATGGGGAGCAAATAAAATTAAAAAAAACAAAAATATACCTCCAACCAAATGCAAATACACCAAAAAGGCTTTTAAGCATAGTAAAAGAAAATAGAGGTATAGTAAGAGAAAAACAGGGGGCTGGAGGGAGGGTAACCAGGACTGCAACAGCAAATACACTCGAACATCTACATTTATGGTAAGTGTACACAACTGTACTATGTTCTTCGCGTTTCACTGTTGCAGTCATTACATTTGGGTAGATTCCCAAAGCTATGGTTGGGAGGATGGATTTATACAGCATTAGGGCCAGCTATAAGGCCCTGCAAGACAGCAGTAGAAAGCCAGCTCTGGATTAAGAGAAAATTGGTAAATGATAATGCTTGGTGAAAGTATGCACTGAACTCCAGGTAGCAGATTCTAGAATATCCCTGGTAGGAACACCTCTGAGAAAGGCTGCAGAAGTAGATGCAGCCCTGGTGGAATGAGATCTGATCCCCTGGGGGATAGGTTTTCCATGGTGCTTATAGCAGAAATGAATGCAATGGCTTATCCATTTAGAAATGGTTTGTTTAGAAATAGCCTTCCCCTCTGCCCTAGCAGCAAATGCCACTAGCAATTGTTCAGATTTTCTTCGAAATTTATTTCTGTCCAAGTAGAATCTAAGTTGTCTGTGCACGTCCAAGGAATGCAGAATCCATTCCCCTTTGTTCTGTGGATTGGGGTAGAAGGTTGGCAAATGAATTAATTGGTTAAGAGCCACACTGGAAACCAACTTGAGCATGAAGGATGGATTGGTCCTCAGAGATACCCTGTCTGCATGAAAGATGATGAAAGGCTCCACTGCCATAAGGGCCTGTAATTCAGATATCCTTCTAGCTGAAATGATTGCTAAAAGGAAGGCTGTTTTCCAGGAAAGAAATTTTAAGTCTGCAGTAGCAGCTAGCTCGAGAGGAGGTAAAGCGAGCTTTTCCAAAACAAAGTTAAGGTCCCAGGCAGGGGTAGGAGCTCTCCTGGGTGGTCTCACATTCTTTGCCCCTCTGAGATACTGCTTGAGCAGGGGATGAGAAAAGAGAGGTGGTTTTGTGTTATAGTGAGCTGAAATAGCTGAAGCGTGGATTTTAATAGAGGAAAAAGACAGGCCCTTGTGAAGCATCTCAGTTAAGTATTGTAAAATCTTAAGTAAACTGGGTGCTGCTGTCCTCATCCCTAAAGATTGGTTCCAGGCACACAATCTTTTCCATTTTTCAGCATAAGATTTTCTAGTACTAGTCTTCTCGCCTCCAAGATGACATCCATCACAGGTTTGCTGAGGGATGCTAAGGGTGAATTTAAGTGATCAGCCAAGCTGCAAGGTTCAATGTTGGGAGCTGAGGGTGCAGAATTTGGTTCTCCTGCTGAGACAGCAAGGAAGTTGTCCGAGGCAGGTGCCATTGAGATATTTGTGACACACTGCGCAGGAGTGGGTACCAGTGTTGGCGAGGCCAGTCTGGAGCAATCAAAATAATTTTTGGTTTGTCCTGTTTGACTTTTAGCAGAACTTTGGAGAGCAGAGGCAGAGGGGGAAAGGAATAGGCTGATAGGTTTTTCCAACTGAAGGACAGAGAATCTACTTTCCAGGCTTTTTTGTGAGGAGACCTTGTGCAAAATTTGTCCAACTGGTAGTTCTGGGGGGAAGCAAATAGATCTATGTCTGGGCTCCCCCATTTGCTTGCCAGCATGTTGAAAATCCGTGGCTCCAGTTTCCACTTGTGTGGGTCCATGAGATTTCTGCTTAGTCCGTCTGCCAGTGTATTCAGTTTTCCTGGCAAGAATTGAGCTTGTAGTTGCACTTGGTAGCTCAAGGCCATGTTCCACAATGCCATGGCTAGTCTGCAGAGGGTGTAGGAATGTGTACCCCCCCCTCTTGTTTATGTACCACATAACCGTGGTGTTGTCCATCTTTACCATTAGTTGTCCTGGATGAATGTAGTCCTTGAAGGCTGCCAGAGCATTCTTTACAGCTAAGATTTCTTTTTGATTGATATGTAGGTGCATTTACTTTGGGTTCCATTTGCCCTGAATGCACTTCCCTTCCAGGTGAACCCCACCAAGCATAGTCTGATGCATCTTTAGTTAGGGTTTGGGTGGCAGGGGGTAGTGAGAATGGCAGTCACTTGTTTTGGTGGCAGGCCTCTGCCCACCATAGGAACTCCAGGCATAGGCAAGGTATGATAGGAATCATGGTTTCCAGGCTGTGACAATGTTGACTCCATAGACTTTTTAAGTACCACTGAAGTTTCCTCATATGCAGTCTTGCATATGGAATTAGAAGAATGCAAGAGGCTATGAACCCAAAGGCTTGCTGTATTTGTCTTGCAGATAGCAGGGTTTTTGTGGCCACTTGTTTGAAGTAAGTCACCAAATGAATTTGCTTTTCTGGCGTGAGGAAAGCCAACTGGGCAGTTGTATTCAATCTTGCACTCAGGAATGTAATCTGTTGAGAGGGTACCACTTGTGATTTCTTTTCGTTTATGGTATACCCCAGACAAGTTAGAACCCTTTTTACAAACGCCAGGTGATTTAGACGTATGGCCTGGTTTCCTGCCTGAATTAGACAATCGTCCAGGTATGGATATATTTGAATATTTCTTTGCCTGAAAAATGCAATTACTGGAGCCAGGCACTTTGTGAATATCCTGGGCGCAGTAGACAAGCCAAAGGGCAGTGCAGAGAACTGATAATGCAAGTAGCCTGTTTTGAAGCGTAGGTATCTTCTGCAAGATTCCCCGATTGGGATATGCAGGTAAGCTTCTTTTAAATCTAGAGTTGCCAACCAGGCAGCTTTGCCTAGCATTGGAAATAACTGGTAAAGAGTGAGCATCTTGAATTTTGGAATGTCCAGAAAGGTGTTTAGAGTAGACGGGTCCAGAATTGGGTGCCATGATTTGTCTTTTCTGGGTTCCAGGAAAAGCCTGGAGTAGAAACTTTGTCCCTTTTCCTCTTCTGGTACCGGTTGAATAGTCCCCGTGTTTAAGAGGGAAAGCACATGTTTCTGAGCCTCTGCCCACTGATTTGGGGGCAGGTCTGGCCACCCGTCTGGTGTTGGCAACGTGTGGAAATGAAATCTGTACCCCTGGGACACTACATTAAAAACCCATTTGTCCTGGGTTATGCGTTTCAAGTTTTGTGCATGAAGAGCTATCTTTCCCCCCAAAGGGGTGGCTAAAAGGTAAGTGCTTGGTAATTTTAAAGGAAAGTCAATGAGACTGTTTACCATAGGGGGGTGTCTTGTTATTTCCAGATTTGGAAGTGGAGCCCCCCCCCCCCCCCCAATTGCTTAGTTCTGAGAGTCCCTTGGGACTGAAACCTGGTGCTTTTGGTGTGTCTGGGTTTGGCTTGAGAGGATCTGGAAGGAGCTGGAAAGGACCAATTCTTAGTAGGCCAGGGCCTACTAAATATTGGAGGTTGCACTTGTAAGAAATTTTTTACAGTTTGCATAGATTTAGCTTTAATCTTCCATATTTTTTTAAAACTTCTTCAGCTTTATTGCCAAACAGGCAGCCCTGAGTTAAAGGAGCATCCAACAATTTTGCTTTAACATGATCAGGCAGAGATTGCTCCTTAAGCCAAACATGCCTTCTAAGTACAGACCCAGTAACAGCAGCCCTGCAAGAGGCCTCTAAAGAATCAAAACCACATTGCAAAGTATGTGTTCCAACTTGTTCAGCAGAATGCAATAAATCCTGTAAATCTTTATTTTCCATACAGTCAGAAATCAACATAAATTTCTGTTTACGCAGTCCATTAAAATGCTGTTGATATTTTAACATGTGAAATTGGCAGTTTAAAGCCCTGATTGCCAAAGTTGCAGAAGTATAAACCTTTTTACCCAATCTATCCAGCACCCTGGAATCTCTATCAGAAGGGGTAGGATTTTTAGCAGTAGAAGCCTAAATGCCCTTGGGCCCCTGAGAAATGGTTTCTGGATCTGCAACAGAGTTTTTGAAAAGGAACTTGTGGGACTCAGGAACCCTGTAGTATCCGTCTGGTTTACTAGGAGCCAGAGGCAGGGAATCAGGGGCCATACTGGATTCCGCAAACCCATCATCAACAATGTCTAGTACAGGAGGTATAGCCAAAGGCCTATGCTGAAGAAGAAGAAGGAAATCCCCAAGTCTTTTTTTTAGATTCAGAAAATTCCTGACTTGCACCCTTAAGGTATGCAAAGATTCCCCAAAAGAAAATGCCTCGGGGGGGGGGGGGGAGCAGAGGGAATGGAATCCTCTGCATTAGAATCCTCATAAGTAGGCATGGACAAATCCAGGTCATTGGAAGAATTAGAAGATACAGAGTCCTGATCAAAAGATTCATGGACAAACTCAGCCCTAGGCCTCTTAGAAGGGGGGGGGGGGTTGACTACCCCTGATGAGAGTAATAAGATCTTCAGCCATTTTGATAATTTGTTTTTTAGGCATAGGGGCCTGAACATGTGGCCTGGGTGTCAGTTTTTTAGACATAGATCGAGATTTAGGCCTTAAAATAGAAGGTGGAGTCGGTTTAATATGCAAGTCTGCAGGCCTGAATACACCCTCAAAAGCCGGTGCCTGCACAGCGGCTCCGGACCCATCCAAGGTAGAGGCATCCACGGGTTCCATAGGCGAAGCATCTCGCGGCATAGCAGACTCTGAATGGGTCTCAGTAGAGGCCTGCGAGTCAGAAGTAGCGGGTATCAGGGGCTGCGAAAGCGCGTCACTGAGTACCGGCGAACTGGTGACTGGCTTAGGAGAAGTGTCGGCAGCGGTTTTGGATCTCGATGGCCTGTCTTGTCTTTTTCTTTCCGTTTTTTTCGGAATTCCGGTAGTCGGATGGCTAACCGACATCATTTCTTGATAATTAAACTGAGAACCGAAATATTTAGAGGCACAAATGTACAGACGACGGATAGTGCGCTGATTAAATAAAGCACAAAACTGACAGCAAGGCACGTCGTGGTCAGGGCCTAGGCAAGAAATACAGTACAAGTGAAAATCTTTATGAGGTATTTGCTTTCCACAAGTAATGCAATTATTAACTTTTACTGACATCGATAAGGAGCAAGAAAAAGTTTCCCTAACAGGGTACTTAGCTTTAAGTTGAAGACTTCGGTTCTGAAACTTGAAAACGAAAATTTCAGGAGTTGGCACACCGGCACTTGCGAACTGCTTCTGCTCCGGGCAACACACGGCAAGAAAGACTGATGTAATGGCGTTGGCTGCATGTATTATACCCCTGACAACCTGACGTCATGGAAGAAGAGATAGCAACCGATGCCGGACCCAAGACTTTGTTAATCAGGCCGACTGAGGGCAACCTGCCAGCTGATTACCCAAATGTAATGACTGCAACAGTGAAACACGAAGAAAATCTGATACACAATGGTAACTCGTATACTGAGCCAATAGACATTGCCAATACACTGGTTGACAGATTCAGTGCCAATTTTACCCCCCTAAGGGCCAGTCACAATACCCGAGGAATGCCAAGTACCCAATATTACAGCTACACAGGTTAAAGTTGCAATGGAGAAGGCCAAGAATACAGCTTCCATTGGACCTGACAACATCCCGGGCTGTGTTCTACATGAATTACAAAATGAACTGGCATCACACCTGAGTGCCCTGTTCAATCACAGCCTTATTTCAGGCTTTGTCCCTGCCGAATGGTGCACTACTACAGCAATCTCACTCCATAAAGGGGGTGTAACTATGGACCCTGGGAACTACCGCCCCATTAACCTGATGAGTCCGATATGTAAGGCTATGGAGCGTATCATCATGGACCTAATAAATTAAGGACATAGGGAATCTTCAGACGAGCCCACGCAGTTTGGATTTGTTTAGGGTAGATCTTGTCTGCTCAACCTGTTAGACTTCTTCGAGTCTGTCACCAGAGCTGTGGACGAAGGCAAGGTAGTTCACATAGCCTACCTCGATCTGGCCAAGGTCTTTGACACAATTCCACACTCAGGCATCATAGATAAACTCACTAAACTAGGCATCAACCTCTATGTCACAAGGTGGGTTGCAAACTAGCTTATTGATAGAACCCACACTGTGAAAGTAGCGGACTCCAAGTCAAGACTACCGACCAGTCACGAGTGGAGTCCCACAGGGATCGGTCCTGGGTCCTCTCCTGTTTGGCATCTACTTTTCTGAAGTCCAGACCAAAACTAAGGAACTCCAGCTGACCAAGTTCGCTGGCGATTGCAAACTGGGAGCCAATATTAGCTCTCCAAATGATGTTGACATTCTGCAGAAAGGCCTCAAGAAGACCAATGACTGGTGTTAGAATCACAGCATTAAGCTCAATGCCAAAAAATGCATAGTCATTCCCTATGGGAAGAACACAGTAACCATGAACTACCAGATCAATGGTAGTCCACTGAACACCAAAAGTGTCATAAGAGATCTGGGAACACAAGTGGATAGCAACCTCTCCTTTGATAATCACATTGCCACTGTGGTCAGAAAATCCTTCTGTGTGGCACATCTCATTTCAAAGGGTTTTGCATGCAGGAAGAAAGAGGTCATTGCCTCGTTCTACTCTTCCCTCATTAGACCAATTATTGAGTACAATGCCCCATTCGGCACGTACCTCACTAGACATATGCAACAACTGGAAAGACCACACAAATACCTCACTAAGAGGATCCTAGGCCTTAAACACTTGCCCTATGCGGAAAGACTAAAAAAACTCCGGCTTTTCTCGGTAGCATATCGCCTACTTAGAGGCGATCTCTGCTTGATCTACAAGGCCATGTCAGACCCACTGCTGTTACATATGTTACATCTAAAGAAAAATCAATCCCTCCATGCCATATGCTCTAGAGACCTCAACCTCATTACCACTATCAACAGAACTTGATGGAGGAACAGGTTCCTAACCCAGAGATTGCCAATGCTCTGGAATAAACTTCCCTTACACGTCAAGCAGAGCACCTCACTGGCCCTCTTCAAGAGAAATTTTGACAAGTGGATGAGAAATAGAAAATTCACCCCGGGGATCATTTTAATGGCCCTGTTGGACACAGGCACTGGGAAATAACATTGGGTAGTATGTTGCCAGAGAATCCTTTGGCCTAGGCTTGTAAAGGCCCCAGGGCCATTAGCCTAGTACACGCCTATGAACCTATGAACTCTCCTAAATGGAAATTAGATATGGCAACTAACTTGAACCGGATAGTAGCTGCAGCTGCCCCTTCATTAAACAGCTTTGCTAAGAATTCAAGAATAGAAGCTATTGGGGCAGAGAAGGGATCAATGTGATTATTCAAGGCCCATGAAGAAAATCTTTTCCATTTGCTTCTAGATAACCTTCTTGTCGAAGCTATATGAGAACAGATGAGGATATGCTTTACTGACATAAAAGGTTAGGGAGCCTGGCTATGGTTGGAATCAGAACAGCCAAGCTGTCAATTTGAGGGTTTGAAGGGAGGGGTGGAACGTCCCTGATGCACGAGCCAGGAGGTCTGGAAATGGGTCCGGAATCCATGGCTCCTACTGGAGATGAGGCCACAGGAAGGGGAACCAGATTTGATGAGGGCAGTATGGGCGACAGGTATTAAGTTCCTTCCCAAGTGACTGGATTTCTGAAGAACCTTTGGTATCAAAGGGAAGAAAAGGCATAGAGGAGATCCAAGGGCCAATCATGAACAAGTGCATCCCTTGGTGACTCCCCTGGAGGGGGGATCAGGGTAAAGTGGCTGCTGCATTTGGTATTCATGGACATGGCAAAAAGGTTGCAGCAAGGCTGGCCCCATTTGTGGAAAATCTCTTCCGCCACTTCCTGTTTTAGGGACCACTCGTGAGGCATCAGAATTGCTCTGCTGAGTTTGTCTGCAATCATGAAGGATTTTCCCGGGATGTGCGTTGCTGTTAGAAAGCGTTGGCAGGAGGTTGCCCAGTGCCATACTCTTGACAAAGGGAGTAAAGATCTGGTTCCTCCTTGTTTATGTGCCATACAACTGACATGTTGTCTGTCTGCATTGCAATATTTCCTAGCAGAAAAGAGTCCTGGAATGCTTGCAAGGCTAAAAGCACTGCTCTCATCTCTTGGACATTCATGTGTAAATGGGCCTAGTGGTCCTGCCAAGTGCCTTGAGCTGTCCTTCCCAAATAATGCCCTCCCACCCTAACTGGGAAGTGTCCGTGGTCACTGTGGCTAAAAGTTGGGGAAGAAGAAACAGACGACCAAATGTTATGAGTGGAGGAAAGCCACCAATGAAGGTCTTTCCTGCAGGATTCCATTATCAAAATTTGGTGGGACATGGGTAGTTCCTCCATGGGCCACTGAGTGAAAAGTAGTCACTGTAGTATTCTCATGTACAAACATGCTAATGAAATCATGGTTATCGCAGCTGCCATGGTTCCCATGAGGATAGTTCTTGCTTTTACTTTTCTCTTGGAAAGAAGATTTAGGACTCGACATCGTTGGACTTGAACCCTTTTTGAGGAACGTTTTGCCATCATATTTGTTGCATCTAGATTTGCTCCTATAAAAACAATACACTGAGATGGCAACAAGGCAGATTTTTTGTAGTATATTGTGATTCCTTAGGTGACAGAAGAGATGCAAAGTGTTGTCTCTCACTTTGGATAGTAGATGTTCGGTGTTAGGAGCCAGTCGTCTAGGTACGGAAACACTCAGAAACCTAGGTGTCTCAAGTGAGCCATTGCTACTACAATACATTTAGTGAACAGTCTGGGGGTGGTAGTGAGGCCAAAGGGCAGAGCTCTGAACTGGTAGTAACTGGCTCCCAGCCGAAAGCGCAAATGACTCCTGGATCACCAGTCCTATTTTATAAGGTAGTACGCATCCTGGAGGTCTAGAGAGCACACTTAATTGTCTTGCTCCAGAAAAGTGTTGCCATCTGGAACTTTGACTTTCTCACTGTTTTGTTTAACTTGCTGACATCCAGGATGGGTCTCCAGTCCCATTTTCATTGGAATTAAAAAGAACCTTGAGTATGTTCCAGATCCTATTTGGTCTGCATGGACCCCTTGGATGACTCTTTTGACTAGCAACTTTTATATTTCCAGAGTTGCCCAATCCCTTTGACTGGGTGGAACGTCCGGGATGTTTTTAGTGTTTCAGACGGGGAAGGAAAAAGTTATGGTGTAACCTCTGGATATGATACTTTGTACCCACTTGTCTTTTGCTGTTGTTACCAGGCTTTTGGGTACAAAGATAAGCAGCCCCCGAATGCCTCCAGAGATGGACAGGTGGGCCTCCTTTCAGGAGCACTGAAAGAGCTTACCAAAGAAGGATTCCCCATCGCCCTGGTTTTGTGGACACCCTCTGCCTCGTGGTTGGCTTCCTCCATTAACAATTCCCCCTCTGCCCCTGGGGGAAGAATCACCATGTGTGTCCTGGAAAGCTCTCAGGGATTTTCAAAACATTTTTCCTCCTTTCTGACCCTTAGGGTAAGGTCTGGAAAATAGGGAAAAACAGACTCCAAAGACAGACAGTGTCTTTCTTCTTGTTCACACCTGGTTAGTGTCTCTTTGATTTTTGGCCCGAACAAAGACGAGTCATTGAAAGGGGCACTCACAAAAGAAGCTTTAAAGGGTTCCGCAAAGTCAGACAAGCGCATCCAGGAATGTCTCCTTAGGGGAAATTCCTGAACCTTTTGCCCTGCTCGCTCCATCCGCTGCATAAGAAATGAGCCTCATTCAGGAGTTGACCACTGAGATTATGGGGGAGACCAGAGAGGAAACCTTGCCTGATACCCCTTCAGCTACTGAACCTTGGAGGGTATCTCCTAGCTCTTAAAGGAGATCTCTCTGAAGCCTAGTAAATCGAGTAAGATAATTCAGCGAACTGAACGCAAAAGTCGCTAAGGAGAAGATGTGCTTTTCATATCTGTCCATCGTACGAGACTCTGTTCACTGTATGGACAGAAGAGGATGTCTCCAAAAGTTCCTCTTTGGTGGCTGCCACCACCACCACCATAGCATCGACTGGGACACCCTTGGGAAGAAATTCCTTGTCTGAAGGTGCAGTGATAAATTTGTTTGGCCTCCTAAGAACAGGTTCCACTGAGTCTGCAGACTCTCATGCCTTTCGACTAATTGCATCAGCTCGAAGGGCGGAGACACCCAAGTGGTGGAAAGATGAGTCAAAAGCATTCAGGTATACAGACTCTTTCTCAGAAGGGGTGATGGGCTTCCAGCTATCTCTGTTTTAGTATTTCCAAGATGTCTGCAAAGGAGACATCCTCAGAGGGCGACCGTGGGGACCCTTCTGAATTATCAAGGTCTGTATCTGAAGTGATGGACTCTTCTGGGGAGTCTAGATGCTTCCTCTTACATAGTCTCTAATGAGGGACCTCTTTAGAAGGTGTTAGATATTATGAATATAAGGCTGAAATTAATTCTGTTGTAAATATGCTGAAAGAAAAAGTTTGCTTGAATATATGTATAGAGTTTAAAATGTGCATTCATACTATATGTATAACAGACAGGCTTCTCTTCACAGCATCAAAAAAATGCCTAACAAAGCAATGTTGGAAAATGAGCATTACATGATTTTCTCATGTTTGCAGAACAAATATCTATTAACAGACGTCCTTTTTTATAAATTCAGCAATATGTGATGTTTTGCCAGTAGGAACAGCTTATACAGATGTTTCCTTTCAGATTTCTGTTAATGGCATCCTCACATCAGCAAAAGTGCTTACACGTAAATCACAAAAGGACAATAGAAAAGTCTACAGACAGACATTATGTGACTTCCCACAGAAGGCCAGAAAAACATACCAAGAGGAAATAACATCTATGTGTGCGTGACTAGCTCTCTATATAACAATTGTAGTAATTCAGTTATGTGAGAGAAGGACAGAGAGAGGTATTTTGTATTTGTCATCATTCATATCTGTAATGAAGGAAAACTCTGTAAATATATGTTACAAATCTGACAGACTACGTGTAGTTTATTATAAAATAATTTATTTGTAACTGTGCTTATAGCTGCAAAATATACTTCTTTATCAGTGTGCAATTTGAAAGGCGTGGTGCTTTAAACAGACTACAGATGGAGTCATGCAAAGCTCTGTCTCTCTAATTCAGAATAAACAGCAGAGCAAGACTGTGTGCCTTAAGAAGATTTTGGATCCAGCAGGCATAGGAGCAGAGCACGCAAATTAAAATAAAATTTTCAGAAGGGTATTCTGGAGAGGTTTCAGATGAGAGGGGGTCGCTGATGGGGCATCCTGAGGCCTTGGGTCTCCACATCTCTGTGGATGCAGTGATACTGAGGCAAACACCGGTGCCTTTGGGGGAAGAATGTCCCGATACGAGAGCGAACCTGTAACAAGTCAAAGATTGGTGAAGATAGACAACACAGATGGAACGTTATGGTAAGACATAACTTCTTTATCTGAGGTTGTCAATCTTCACCCAATCCTTGACAGTGGGACAGAATCCCTAGCTAGGTCTCACGGAAGAATATTCCTAAGCATCACAGAGCCAAAAGATCCTCAGTTCCTCGAGACCTGATCTAGTTTGTATTGAGTGATAAAGGTATGATGAGAAGACCATGTGGCTGCTGCACAGATGTTGTCTAAAGAAACTCTGGCATGAAAAACTGCTGATGTTGCCATAGCTGTTGTTGAATGGGCTGGAATTGGTTTGGGAAATTGGAGACCTTTAGAATGATAAATAAATTTGATGCAGTCTCTCAGCCACTTAGCTAAGGTAACCTTAGCAACTGGATTACCCATATGGAGGGAAGAGAATGCTACAAATAACTAATCCGATTTTCTAAAATCCTTTGTCCTGTGAAGATAAAAACGTCCTTGTCTGTATACATTTGGCAAATGAAGGACATATTGCCCATTATTAGAAAAATTAGGGAAAAATACTGGTAGCTGTAGAGACAGATTAATGTTGGTTTTGCATACAACCTTTGGTAAAAACGATGGATTTGTTCTGAGTGAAACTCTATCTTTATGAAAAATCAAGTGGGGTGATTTGCAGGATAGGGCCTGAAGCTCAGATACTCTTCTTGCAGAAATGATAACCACAGGAATAAAGTCTTCCAGGATAAATATTTCAAGTCACACGATGCTGATGGTTCAAAAGGAGTTTAGTGAGGGACTAAACAGTAGTAAGATCCCAAGGGGGAGCTGGTTCCTTAAATGACAAAGTATCATGAGTCCTTTTAAGAAAGCTTTACAAAGCTTGTGAGACATTAGAGAAGAACCATTCAGGCCTGAATGAAAATATGAAATTGATGCTAGATGGACTTTAATCGTAGATGCAGAGGAACCAGATTGGAACAATGTAGTTAGAAAATCTAAGACTACATGAATGGGACTTGTATAAGGGTCTAGTCCTTTGTTCAAGGCCCATTTAGCAAATTTCTCCCATTTGCTTTGGTACAGTTTTCTGGTCGACTGTTTGTGATGAACAACGATAATTCACTGGACAGGAGAGGAGAGTAAAGGATGCCTGGTGATCATGGGAATTGGAGAAGCCACACAGTGAGCTCCAGATGGAGATTTGGATGGACAATGCCCTCTGGGTGAGTTAGAAGATCTGGAGCTGGGTCCAAAATCCATGGTTTCCGTATTAAATGAGGCCAAAGGAAGGGGAAACCAAACTTGTTGAGGCCAGAAGGGGGCAATGAGGATTACTGAATTCTCCATCCTTTTGGCTTTCTTTAGGAATTGTGATATGAGGAGTCGGTGGGGAGGCATATAGCACACCGGGAGGCCAATTGTGACTCCCCCAGAATGGGGATTTGGGCAAAGTAACTTCTGCACTATTTGTTCATGGGAAAGGCAAAAAGGTCACAGCAAGTTTGGCCTCAATGGTGAAAAATCTTGTTTGGCACTAGAGGATTGAGAGACCCACTTGTGAGGCAAGAGAATCACTCTGTGCAACTTGTCCACTATTACGCTGGAACTTCCTGGAATGTGCGTTGCTGTCAGAAAGTGGTTGGAAGAAATCGCCCATTGCCAAACTGAGTGTTTCTCAACAGAGTTGGTAAGATTTGGCTCCCCCTTGTTTGTTTATATACCAGATTATCGACATGTTGTCTGTCTGAATCGCTACTGTCCCGAAAGGAAGGGCATCTTCGAATGCTTACAACGCTAAATGCACTGCCCTCATTTCCAGAACAACGATGTGCAAGTTAGCCTCCAATTGGGATCACGTGCCTTGGACTGTCTTTCCCAGATAATGCCTCCCCCCACTCCATTTGGGAAGCATCCATGGTCAGTATGCCTTGGGGCTGAGGAAGAGTAAACAGACAACCTAAGAGAATCTGGTCGGAGTGAAGCCATCATTTGAGATCCTGTTTGCAACGGTTGGTGATCAAGATTAGATGAGACATTGGTTGGTGTATCAGAGACCATTGCAAAGCTAGTAACCACTGCAGGATCTGCATATGAAACCTCGGCAAAAGAACTAGAGTGACTGATGCAGCCATGGAGCCTAATGCTTGAACAAGTTTTGCTGGAACCCTGTTCTTCTGAAGAATTAGTCTGACTTGGAATCTGATGCACTGAAGTCTCTCCGGAGGGAGAGATGCAATACCTGAAACAGTATCTAAATGAGCTCCAATGAAATCCAGTTGCTGAGAAGGCTGAAGGCTGGACTTTTCTAAGTTTATCATTATGCCTAGAGATGTACAAAGATTTATGGTGTAGTCTCTTGCTTGTTCTAACAGATACCTGGTGGTAGCAGTGAGGAACCAGTTGTTCAGATATGGAAAGACTCAAAAACATTGCAGTCTGAAGTGAGCTGCAACCACTGCCATGCATTTTGTGAACACCCTGGGGGCTGTGTTGAGGCCAAAGGGCAAGGCTCTGAACTGGAAATGACTGGCTCCTAGTCGGAAGCACAGAAACTTCCCGGAGCTTTTTTCCATTTTTATGTGGTAGTGAGCATCTTGGAGGTCTATAGAGCACATCCAGTTCTCTTTTTCCAAGAAAGTATCGATTGAACTGAGACCATTCGGAATTTGGTTTGGTGGACTGTCTTGTTGAACTGGCTGAGATCCAAAATGGGTCTCCAGTCCCCATTTTTGGGCACGAAAAAGAATCTTTTGTCTAGCAATTTTTTTTAATTTCTAAGACTGCTGCTTCCCTTTGATTGAGTGGAACATCTGGGAGACTTTTTTTGGGGGGTGTTGGAGTCAAAAGTGGAATTTCGTAACCTCTGGATAATATTCCCTGCACCCACTTGTCCGAAGTTATCAACTGCCAGGCAGGTTGATGCAGGGACAGTCACCCCTGACTGCCTCCAGAGGAAGGCAATTGGGTCCCCGTTTAGGGATGCTGATAGGAATTTCCAGAGAAAGATTCTCTGGACCTCTGCTTTTGCTGTCCATTTCTGCCCCTAAGGCAGCGTCTTCCATTGCTTCCCCCTCTGCCCCAGGGGAAGTCTTTGCCTTGTGAGTCTTGGAAAGGCCGTTTGGATTTTTTAAACCTTAGTCACCCACTTCTTTGGTTCCTAGAATAAGGTCTCTAAGGAGTGGAGAAATGTATGCCTATGGCAGACAGAGTCTTGCTATCTTTCTCGCTTCTGGCTAGGGTGTCTCTTACCTTGGGAACAAAAAGGGTAGATCCGACAAGGGGAGCACTGACAAATGATGCTTTAAATGGCTCCGCAAAGTCACACAAGCACATCCAGGAATGCCTTCTGATGGCTATGCTTGAACCTGCTTGCTCTAGTCATCCCTTCAGCTGTGTGGGCAATGAGCCTCATGGATGAATCAGAGATGACATCAAGGGTTGCAAGCTGAGAGGTAACTTTGTCATGCACCCCTTCAGCTACTGCTCCTGAGAGGGTATTTGAAAGCTGTTTAATCAAATCTCTCTGTAATCTGGAAAAGTGTGCCATACAATTCAAGGACCTTAGAACGAAGTTCATTGAAGCATAAACACAATTCCCAAATCTATCCAACATCCCAGACTCCTTGTTAGGAGGATGGACAGTCAAATTCTCTTCAGCGAGTTCCTATTTGGAGGCAGCCGCTATCAGCATGGAGTTAACAGGAATCACTTTAGAACAATGTGGCTCATCCTTAGGTGCCTATAATACATGGTCAGGTCTCTTGGGTATTGGCTTTATGGCGATGGGCATCTTCCACACCCGCTGAGCGATTAATTTAATAAGATAGTCAGGGGGTGGAGAGATCCAAGAAGTAGAGGGCTTGGCATGAAAAGCCTCCAGGTACACTGATTCCTCCAAGGAAGGTTGAATAGAGGACCGGCCACCCCTCTGTTTCAGGATTTCTAGGATGTCCTCGAAGGAAACATCATTGGTGGTGACCTGGTGGAACCTTCCCCCTCATCAAAATCAGTATCGTCAGTGAAGGACTCTTCCAGGGAGCCCAGGTGCTTCCTCTTGCACTTCCTCTTCGCAAGGACTTCCTTGGAGGGATGATCTGGGGAAGTGTCAGAAGGGAGACCACTAAAAGTAGGAGTCATCTGGGACTTCTGTACCCTCTGTCATGACAGGGATGGCAAAGACAGAGTTCCCAAAGGGCAATGCCTTCTCCATTATCCTAAAGGCTGCTGCACCCCCCCCCCCCCAATAGAGGGATGGGAGTCCGGCACTGAAACAGATTCCTTCAGAAATGGGGTCACACCCCGCACTAAGGAGGCAGACTGTGGAACAGAAACCCGGGTCAATCCTACAAAGGCCGAGGCACCAAGGGACATGGACGGTTCTGAAGGAAACAAAATTGATCCAAGCCCCTCGGACCCGACCACAGAATCATGACCCCGGGAGACCTCCGGTGCCGAAGGCACAGAGGAACTCAAGACAACTCTCGGAATCGGAGAAGAGGATGCTACCGGAACAGAGACAGTTGAAGCCGGTGGAGTCAGAACTGAGGGCTCCAAGATCGAGACAGGAGTTGGAGGAGGAGAGTATGGAGGAGTTATAGCTAGGTTAGTTCCAAGGCTAGTGTGGCTATGAACAGAGGATAATCCACTGGCTGTCAGAAGCTGATCCATCAGTCTCAATATAGAGGCCTCAGAAAGACTCTTAGTAGAACGAATGGAAGACGAGGAAAGAGATTTAGGGGGGGTCTCGCTTCCTCAAAGGGGCTGGGTGGCCTATCTTTAAAAGGGTCAATGGAAGAAGAGTATTTAGTCCTTGGCAGTTGTAATAGATTGGCACTGAAGAATCTGTCAATGCAGAAGAAGTGGTTTTCGGTTCCAAGAGGCGCCTAGGTCTGGAACCAGATAAATCCTCTGGTGCTGAGGAACTCTTCGGTACAGAGGACGACTTAGGCATTTGGTTCAGAGGACCCTGGAACGGAAGAAAGCCTTTTCTTCAAAACAGTTGAAGAAGATGAGGAAGAAGAGCCTACTTCAACTCTGGACTCAAATAAGGCCTCGTCAAATCCTATTTCTTTCAGTCAAGGTTTGGGTAGATAACCAGTGACAAATCAAACAATCCTCTTGCAAGTGAATATTTCCCAGGCAATAAACGCATAAGGAGTGATAGTTAGAATTAGGCATCTTGTCCTCAGATTTCTGGCACCTTTTAAACCCTGAGGTGTCTTTAACAGACTTAGCAGGGAAAGGTTATTCTTTTTGTTGGTCAGCCATTATAGTGGTTGTAAGCAACTGTCAAAACAGTCACGTGACAAGAGAGGAAAGGAAAGTAAAGAATTTTTTTTTTTTTTAAATAAAGACAAGAGATACCAACAATGGTATTTCAGAGTACCTAAAAAGTAAGAAATAAATAGAAAGAAAGTACCAGCAATGGTACTTAAATTCTACCAACAGTAGGAGAGGGAAAGAGGAAGAATAAACACCTACGTTAGGATAAGAGGAGTGGGTAGACAGCGAAAGAGAAGTTAGACAAGGATATTTAAAGGGTAAAGAACTAATTCAATAAAATAAAAAATTAGAAAATAACTCAAATGTTATAGCAAAGGCTCGAAAGAAGAAAACTAACGCATCTGGTCTGTGATGTGGCAAACGAAATCTGAGGCAACTTTAGAGGGGAGCATTATGGGCAGTGCCTGGCTCGAGAGTTTGGAGAGCGCGAGCTGGAAGATATGGCCGAGTTGGTTCCGAGGTTCGGAACTGAACCCACTGTCAAGGACTGGGTGACGACTGACATCATCAGGTGATTGGATTTGGGCAAATTGACTGTGATACCTAAATGCTGAAAAAAGATGAGGGTGTAACTGGTGGCTATTAAACGTCTATGCCTCATGAGGGCCATAAACAACCAATTGTCCAGGTACGGGAAGTCCTGGAATCCTTGCAGTCAGAGATGAGCTGCCACCACTGCCATGTATTTGGTAAACACCCCAAGGGGCTGTGGTGAGACCAAAGAGCAGGGCTCTGAACTGGTGGTGATTGGCCCCTAACCGAATGTGCAAATGTCACCTGGAGCGTCTGTTGATCTTGATATGACAGTACGCATCCTTGAGATCCAGTGAGAACATCCAATTATCCTTTTGCAACACAGGCAGAATGGTTTGGACAGTTACCATTCAGAACCTGGACTTCTTGACTGACAGGTTTAATTTGCTGAGGTCCAAAATCAGACACAGGTCCCCTGTGTTTTTTGGCACCAAAAAGAAGCAAGAGTAAGTTCTGAACCCTTGTTGTCCTGTTGGGATCTCTTGAATGGTTCTTTTTTGTAGAAGGTCTTGAACCTCGAGAAAGGCTAACTCCTTCTGGCGAGGTGGAACATCTGGGAGAGATTTTAGAACTGGAGAGACTGAGAAAAGGGAATGAAGTAACCCCTAGAAATAATTCTTAACACCCACTGATCAGAAGTGAAACTTGTCCAGCTAGTGGTTGAAGGAAGAACAGTCTCCAGATTACTTCCAGGGCAGGACAATCCGGCAGCACTTCAGGAGCATTGAAAGGGCTTCTCCGAGAAAAGTTCTTGAGAGTACTGATTCTGCAGTCCTCCTCTAGGCCGGTGCATCTACTGTTGAATTCCCTGCCCTAGCTTTTGGAGGAGGATTCTTGGAAGGAAGAATGAGCCCTGTGGAACCAAAGCTTCTTACTCCCCTTCTAAAACTTGGAAAAGGAACATTGGAGGGAGTAGAAAACTTGATTCCTACTGCAGAGTCTTACCCTCCTGCTCACTGCGGGTCAAAGTTTACTTGACAGATGGTCCGAACAAGGTGTCTGTGGGTAGCAAACTTCTGGAGGACCTGGAAGATGCTTGAAGAATAGCCCAACCTACCCGGAGATCCTGTCTTGGATGTTAGTGTCCTACAATCCCGGGAGGGGGACTTACTGTGATTCATCGGATCCGAACTCCTAGAACTGGATAGCGAACTGTTGATGATCATCAGATCTGACAGTCCAATCGGATCCAAAGTCCTGGAAGGATCCGTCGCCTTGGCCAGCACACCTGATGAATCCATTGAAGGCTTGCACAGAGTCGGATCTGAAGGCTTCCAAGGTGCCAAGGCCTTGGATCCGAGAGATTGATCCGAGGCCCTCAGAGTAGAAGAGCCCAAATCTAAAGCCATTGAGGCTGGACTTTGATCCAGGGATCTGAGAACATATGCTTTTTAGAGACAGAAGGAGACCCCCTGGAGGGAGGGGGAAACCTCTTCTTAGGATCCTGAGTATCCTTAGAGGGAGAGTGCGAAGCCAGTGGATCGCCCTGAGCTAACCCTTTCAACAACAACTTATTTCTATGCTCCATAAGAGCCCTTGGGTTGAATGCAGCACAAATGTCGCATTCAACCCAGGTGAGGCTCTCCCAAGCAGTAAACACACTCCTCATGCAAGTCGGAATAATGCATTTTCCGACCGCACAAAGAGCACCTTTTAAAACCTGAATGTTTATCAACCATCGTACACCCAACACACACACACACACCAGAAAGGGAGATAAAGAGTTTTTTTTTTTTTTTTTTTTTTTTTTTTTAAACTAATGGAAGGGGAGAAAAAGGGAGGGAAGAAACCCAAAGCTAAGAAAGGGAGAAAAAAGCACCCTATACAGGCAAAGTAGCTATGGCAGGGGAGGAAATCTAAGAAAGAAGTAAAAAATGTTGCTTTCACTCACTACAAATAGAAAAAAGAATCACTTATCTCTATATGAGGAAGCTCGAGCCTGGATCACGTCCTAAACATTCAGCAGCAAACGAGATATGGGGGTCACAGGTCAGCAGGGGATTATGAGAAGAGGAGGAGCTTGAGCTCTGGATCTGCCCCTCAGTTGCCAGTTCAGATCCGAGATCGGATCCAAAACCCATTCATGATGAATAATGACATGGATAGCATCAGATCAAAAAGTTCCTAACTACTGAGTCACATCAGACACTTGCCCATGCTTACCTCCTTCCTAACCTTCTCTACAGTTCTCAAATGCTTGCTAACTTGCATTCTTATCTCCTCACAAAACTTGAATCCACCTACAATAAAGTAGCTAGATTTGCATATAACAACCCACCTAAATCACATCACTATATTATTCTTAAGTCCTTAAACTGGCGAGAATTCTCTCACCAACTTTCTCAGCTTTCTGTCATCCATTCCATTGTGCACAAACCATCCTCCTGCTCCATTTCCTCTTTAGTTTATGTATACACCCTCCCTCATACTCTTAGAAGGTCTGATCAGTACTACCTAGAAATCTACAAACCTAAAAGCTTTTTTAGCCAATAATTGTACAGTTATGTTCCAGCCCTCCCATGGAACAAACTTCCCTTGACCCTTTGTCAAATAAACCACACAAACATCTTCAAAAAAGCTCTAAAAGATTACCCTTATACCACTGGTCATGTCACTAAGTATACTACATGACCTCTCTTCCTTTTTTTCCATACACCTACCGTCACACTCTCTTCTTACTATGCCTTTATAAATTGTCTTTCATTTCATCCTATTTGCTTCTCCTTAGCCCCCGCTCTCCCTGAATTCTCTTCTACTGTATCATTTATCAAACCTCTCCATTATTTATTTTATGTTACCTTTTCTTCCCATTTACCCAATTTTCCTTTTACTCCATCTCCCCCAACCTACCTCACCTATAACCTTATATCCATGCCTTAACAAATTCTTATAGTCCTCCCCCCCTTAATAACAGTCTACCAACATCTTTCACTCCCAGCTTTCTAACAAATATAGCTACTATCTCTTCTTGAACCTCTGGTTCTACCAAAAAATCACCAAGATTGACGAGTGCAATACTTGGTTAGTTCTGTACATCTACATATAGTTTTAACACTTTCTACTCTAGTATTCTTCTAGCCAATGTGACACATATTATTGTTCTTTATAGGATTTCTCCCTTATACAGTCTTTATGTATTCTGTATTTTCTGATGTAATTAATAGTTTTACTGTGGAGCTCTTTTCCCTGGGCCTCCACTGGAAAAGGGCTTTGGCTCAGTCGGACTATCCCAGTTACATGCCAAATAAACAAACAGCTGAAAGCTTTCACATGAGGCTAAGCAGTTCTGTATTACTTGGTTGTTGAGATATTTAGAAAAATGTGAAAATTATATCGATATAAATTAATATCATAAAACCAGCAGTTCATCTCTCTTACCTGCACTAGACAGAGGTCAAGTACTAATGCAGTTGAGTTTGTCATTGTGTAATCTTTACAATGAAACATTTTAAAACCATGTACATAG
Organism: Protopterus annectens; assembly: GCF_019279795.1. Classification (NCBI taxonomy): domain Eukaryota; kingdom Metazoa; phylum Chordata; order Ceratodontiformes; family Protopteridae; genus Protopterus; species Protopterus annectens. Next base: position 1,333,170,065 of record NC_056745.1, read on the forward strand.
CATGGTTTTGGAATTATTGATGGAAATATGAACAAGCAATATTTGACGCCTAGAAGGGTCAAGCAGGAGTTAACTGCAGATTCACCTGTTGCCGTCCCTCGGATGTAATGAGTTCATAAACAAAGGCTAGTTTCAGCTCCAAATAAGTAAAAACAACCTTAGACAAGGAATAAAGTATAAACATTGAAATATACATGTCAGAAATGTTTAACATACAAAATGGCAGCAAACTTGCAATTTAAACAAAAAAAGCATTTAAAAATGCTGTAAACCTAGTCGATCACCTCACATAATCATAGCCACAAATTACAAACTACAAAAACAGCCAAGTTTTCCTGTCAAAGAATTTAAATGAAGCTTTTAATCAACAGAAATAACAGACAGGATTAACTTGCGGCTCTTAAAGCACGAGTCAGTGACAGGAAATTTACTAAAATGGTATTAGTACAGAAACTCCATTAAACATTCACCAATGACCATAAAACACAATACAAGGGTTAAAAACCCACAGAACCCAAGAATTAGCTTAAACTAAACACTATAAATCTTATACTGCAGGTATAGTAAAACTCAAAACTTATACAATTTCCAACTCATTAAAAAAAAAAAAAAAACAATTAAAGCAGCAAAATACACTGTGTTCAAGCACTGACAGAAACAAGCAGAGGGAGAAAATAAAGCCCAAAAGGGTTTCTTACCTGACCTCAGCAGCTGAAGAGATCCACAGTAAGGAGCTGTCTTCCAAGAGATCCTTCTCTTACTACAGCACTAGAAAACTGAAACTGTCTTGTCTGTGGGTTCTAAAAGGTAATCCCTGCAATGCCACATGACTGGTGTATCACATTCACAGACAGGCAGTGGGAGAAGCACAGAGCTTTGGTAGACTGCCAGAGGAAGGGTAGCAGGGCACTACTACCTGAATGCCAGTACGGCAGTGTGTTTGTTGATCATGTCTTATCAAAGAAAAATCCCAGCATTTAAAGTGAAAACATTAGTGCAGGGAATGACACACAAAAGCCCTTTACTAGGAATATGCTCTGATAAACAGGAAGAGAAACTGAGGAAGACAGAGATGAGTCTCATACTAAAGGCAGAAAAAAAAAAGAGGAACCTGAGCAGAGTTTTAAGCCAGTTCTTGCTTTACCTGAGCTGATAGCCAGACAAAATCAAAAGTAAGACTTTAAAGGAAAAGAAGGCAAAACAATCACAGGAAGACTGAGGGAAATTGGTGGTACCTCTTGCAAAAGAAAATTATTTTCATGAGCTTCCCTTCAAAGGGATGAACTAGATTAAGGGGAAAATCATTTCCTGTTAATGTAAAACTGACCACCCACATCATGTTAGAGTACTGAAAAAAATACTGACTTGCTGACCTCCCGATAAGCTAGGTCTATTTCAAGAAAGATCAGTGGGAGAACAGTACTATAAGCAAAGTTAGAGAGAAAAAGGACCCACTGCAGACCCTTAAATCTGAGCAAAGGAATGACTGCTATAGTGAGTAATCAAGGGAGAGCAGACACTGATAGTTTTTAATTGGAAACCCTTTCAAAACACCTGTACTGAAATTAGCATACAGCCACATTCTGAGTGGTCATTTAGAAATGGAGAAAACAAAGACTAGAGTTTTGGGTAGCTTTTTATTGTCCTATTATTATGGACAACAAATAACTTTTTGTGCAGCTTGCTTATAGTGTTGAGTCAAAGGACAACACTCAACCCAAGATTTAAAAATCCTCTGATACATTTTGCCCACTGTACAGGTCCCTTCTGAATGCACAGCAATGGATTTTATGTAATAACTCATGAAATTAAATAATGGTCAGTGTATGTTGGTAATTACGGATTATGCAACAAAATTTCATGAGAAAGCCTCCCTGCAATAATCAATGTAAAGTTCATAATGAAAATGAGTAATAATCTTTTCAACATAGGAATTCCCTAATAAATTCTTGGGTTCATTGGTAGATGTTCATAGTGTTTCACTGCTGCAGTCATTACACTTGGGTTATCCTGCCGTCAGGCGGTCCCGTAGTCGGCCAGAGTTCCAAAGTCTTGGTCCGGCGTCGGTTGCTGTCGCTTCTTCCCTGATGTCAGGGGTATAGAAGATGCAGCTGACGCCATTTTCTTCAGTCTTTCTTGCTGCGTGGTGCCCGAAGCAAAAGCAGTTCGCAAGTGCCGGTCGGCCGACTCCTGAGATTTCAAATTTGATTCCAGATCTGAAGTCTTCAATAAAGCTAAGTACCCTGTTGGGGAAACTTTTTCTTGCCTCAGACCGATGTCAGTAAAAGTTAATAATTATATTTCTTGTGGGAAGCAAATACCTCATAAGGATTTTCATTCTTACTGTACTCCATGCCTAGGCCCAGATCACGACGTCACTAGTTGTCGGTTTTGTGCTAGATTTAACAAACGCACTATTAAATGTAGGTTTGATTTTGCACGCCATTACTTTGGCCGTAGGTTTAATTATACCATGCTGTCGGAACAACCGACGACCGGAATTCACAAAAAGCGCAAAGATAAGGATAAGGACAGGCATCAGAGGCCCAAAATGGACGATGATGCCTCTTCTAGGCCAGTCGCCGGTTCTCAGTGAGGCGCTTACGCAGCCCCTGACACCCGCTACCTCAGAGCCACAGCAACCGACTCCCACGTGGAGTTACCTAGGCCTCTGGATACTCAAGGTGCTGGGCCTACGGAGACTAACCCTACAGATGGGTCCGGAGCTGCTGAGCAGGCTTTGGCTTCTGAGGGTGTTTTCAGACCTACTCATCTTACCATTGCATCTACAGCCAAGTCTAAAGCAACTTTAAAGACAAAGAAACAAGTACAGCATTCACCTGGACAGGCCTTCATGCCTAAAAAGCAGATGCTCAAAATGGCCGAAGACTTAATTACTCTGATCAGGGGTACCCATCCCCCTCCTGATAAAAGGCCTAGGCAGGATACAGACTATGATTCCTCTGACCAGATTTCTGTATATTCTTACTCCTCTTCAGACCAGGGATATTCCTTACCCCCCCTATGAGGACTCTGATGTTGAAGAAAACTATTCCTTCAGCCTCTCCTCCTGAGGATTACTCTTTTGGGGAAACTTTGCACACCATGAGGGAGCATTTCCATTGGGAAGGCCAGGATTACTCAGAGTCCAAGAAAAGGCTCAGAGATTTTCTTCTATTACCTCAACACAGGCCCCTTGCTATTCCGCCAGTGTTGGATATTGTGGACGGTTTAAATCCAGATTCTTTGCCCCCTGCTCCAGTCAAGCCAGACAGGTATTACAGAGTCCCTGACTCACATAACTTTCTGTACAAAAACCCTTCTGCTGACCCAGAAACTATTTCCCAGGGTCCTAAAGGGATAAAGGCCTCCACAGCCAAAGATCCAGTTCCCTCGGACAGGGATTCCAGAGCATTAGACAGATGGGGGAAAAAAGTTTATACCTCTGCAACCTTAGCAGTGAGGGCTTTAAACTGCCAGTTTCACATGCTTAAATATCAACAATATTTACTGTTTCAGTTAAAGCACAAAATGAGTACAAGTGCAGAACAACCTGATTTTAAGGAAATGCAGGATTTATTGCATGCAGCTGAACAAGTGGGAAAGCATACTTTGCAATGTGGTTTTGATTCATTAGAAGCTTCTTGTAGAGCAGCAGTTACAGGATCTGTGATTCAAAGGCATGCTCGGTTAAAAGAACAAACCTTACCAGATCATGTCAAGGCTAAACTATTAGATGCGCCTTTACAGCAAGATATTTTATTTGGTGTTAAAGCTGAGGAGGTATTAAAGAAAATGGAGGATAAGGCAAAATCTATGCAAACAGTGAAAGATTTCTTACAGGTACAGCCTCCAAGATGTAGCAGAAATTGGCCTACTAAAAATTGGCCCTTTCCAGTGTCAGGTAAGCCACAAAGAGGCAGATACAGACGCCCAAGAAGCAGATCTCAGCCCCAAGGATCTTACAGGCCACAACAGTGGGACGCTTCAACACACAAAGGAGGTGAGGACAAGTCACAACCTTACAGGAAACAATCTCAATGACTTCCCCCTACCAATGCCAAACTCTACCCTGTTGGCAGCTCCCTTAGGGGGAAAACTAGCACTTTTTTCACAAAACTGGCAAACAATCACCCAGGACAAATGGGTGCTGAATATTGTGTCTCAAGGTTACAGGTTCCACTTTCACACTTTACACACTTTACCGATGTTAAAAAGAATGCCAGACCTGCCACAAAATCAATGGGCAGAGGCACAAAAGCAAATTACAGCCCTCATGGACATGACAGCTATTCAAAAAGTACCTCTGCAGGAACAAGGACAAGGTTTTTACTAAAGACTCTTCCTGGTACCCAGAAAGGACAAAGCCTGGAGACCCATTCTAGACCTTTCCACTCTAAATACTTACCTGGATGCTCTGAAGTTCAAAATGTTGACACTACAGCAGTTCCTTCCCATGTTGGGCAAGAAAGCTTGGCTTGTTACTTTGGACCTCAAAGAAGCATACCTGCATGTCCCTATCAGACAAAATTGCAGAAGATACCTCAGATTCATAGCCGGTTCAATGCACTACCAATTCTCTGCACTGCCCTTTGGCTTATCTACTGCGCCCAGGGTCTTTACAAAGTGCCTGGCACCAATAATTGCATTCTGCAGACAAAAAGGAATTCAAATATATCCATACTTGGACGACTGCCTGATCCAAGCAGAGAGCAAGGACATTCTTCTAAAGCATCTGGCGTTTGTAAAAAAGTTACTACGTTGCCTAGGGTACACAGTAAACGAAAAGAAATCAAAACTAGTGCCCTCACAAGAGATAATATTCCTGGGTGCCAGCTTAAATACAACAGGCACAGATAGCTTATCTCACGTCAGACAAACAAAGACAACTTACTCAGTATTTTCAATTGATGACAACAAAGTCCCAACTCCCTGCAAGAAAAATTCTGCAGGCCTTGGGATTCATGGCATCCTGCATACTTATAATTCCATATGCCAGACTGCATATGAGGAAATTACAATGGTACCTAAAAAGTGTTTGGACTCAACACTCACATAGCTTGGAAAAGGAAATACCACTAATTCCCTGCCTGCTACAGGAGTTTCGATGGTGGGCACAGGCATGTCACCTCATCAAGGGTCAGCCTTTCACTCTACCCACAGCCAGGCAGACTCTAACAACAGATTATGCCTGGGGAGCACACATGGCAGGAAAATGTACCAGAGACCAACTACATCTACACATCAATCAAAAAGAGATGTTGGCTGTACAAAATGCCCTAACAGCTTTCAAGGACCTTCTGCATCCAGGACAATTACTTTTAAAGACAGACAACACCACAGTAATGTGGTACATAAACAAGCAAGGGGGCACTCATTCTTACCCCCTATGCAGACACGCCATGACCTTGTGGAACACAGCCCTAACTTATCAAGTTCATCTGCAAGCACAATTCCTGCCAGGAAAGAAAAATACTCTGGCAGACGAACTAAGCAGAAACATTATGGATCCTCACGAGTGGAAATTAAATCCAGAAGTTTTCAATATGATAATGCAAGCATGGGGTTGCCCGGACATAGATCTCTTTGCCTCCCCACTGAACTGCCAACTACAAAAATTCTGCACAAGGACTTATCACACATAAGCATGGAAAGTGGATGCTCTTTTTTTCAGCTGGAAAAGCCTGCACGTTTATGCCTTCCCTCCTCTGCCTCTCCTTTCGAAGGTTCTCCTAAAAGCCAGACAAGAAAAACCACAGATGATACTGATTGCTCCAGACTGGCCACGTCAACATTGGTACCCAATCTTAAAGAACTTAGCTCAAGGCCCACCTTGGGTTTTACCTCAAATTCCACCACCTTCTGACTCAACAAAACAATCAGATCCTGCACAGTCAACTCAAAACCTTATCCCTGGCTGCATGGCAGATTCATTAGCCAAACAGGCAACACCTCTCTCCAAAGCTGTTATGGATGTCATTTTGGAGGCCAGGAAACCTAGCACCAGGAAATCTTATTCAGAAAAGTGGAAGAGATTCTGTGCCTGGAACCAGGCTCAAGGCCTTGACCCTCTTGTCCCTAACATTCCTCAGATACTACAATATTTAACTGAGATGCTGGACAAAGGACTATCCTTTTCATCCATTAAGATCCACGCTTCTGCCATCTCGGCTCATTACAACACAAATCCTCCTATTTTCTCTCATCCGTTGCTAAAGCAGTACCTCAGAGGGGCTAAAAACATAAGACCACCCCGGAGAGCACCAACACCTACTTTGGACCTCAACTTTGTCTTGGAAAAACTAACTTTACCTCCTTTTGAGCCAGCTAATACAGCAGAAATAAAATATATATCATGGAAAACTGCTCTGCTACTGGCAATAACCTCAGCACGAAGAGTCTCAGAACTACAGGCACTAATGGCAGTGGAGCCCTTCATCATTTTTCACCAAGACAGAGTTTCCTTAAGAACAAACCCTTCATTTATGCCTAAGGTGGTTATCCAGTGTGGCTCTTAACCAAACTATTCACTTGCCAACATTTTATCCAAATCCCCAAAATAAAGGGGAGAGAATTCTACATTCTTTGGACATACACAGACAATTACGCTTCTACTTGGACAAAACAAAGGCTTTCAGGAAAACTGAGCAACTGTTTGTATCCTATGCTGCAAGATCACAGGGAAAGGCTATTTCAAAGCAGACCATTTCAAAGTGGATAGGACACTGTATCAGGTTCTGCTACACACACCATGGGAAGCCTGTACCTTCTAACATTAGACCACATTCTACCAGGGCAACTGCAACTTCTACTGCCTATCTTAGAGGGGTACCTACCAAGGACATTTTGGAAGCTGCAACTTGGAGTTCAGTGCACACCTTTACCAAGCATTACCACTTGCCTCTTTACTCCAGATGCAGAGCAGGCTTTGCCACTGCAGTGCTGCAGGGCCTCATAGCCACACCAAATCCTCTCTAGACCCAGCCACCCAGACTCAGCTTTGGGATTCAACTCAAGTGTAATGACTGCAGCAGTGAAACACGATGAACATAGTACAGTTTTGTACCTACCATAAATGTAGATGTTCGATTGCCTTCACTGCTGCAGTCCAGGTTACCCTCTCTCCATCCCCTTTTTCTTGGCTAGGACTTATCTACACTTTTCTACCCTATACTACCTATGTGGTGTATTTGCTGGTAGCTTAACTTTATGGTTTTATTTTTCATGTATGCTTTTTTAGCATTATGTACTGCCTACCTATTTAGGGGCACCTGACATCTGGGGCAAGAAAAACTGAAGAAAATGGTGTCGGCTGCATCTTATATACCCCTGGCGCACTGACGTCAGGGAAGAAGCGACAGCAACAGACGCCGGACCAAGACTTTGGAACTCTGGCCGACTACGGGACCGCCTGACAGCAGGATAACCCAAGTGTAATGACTGCAGCAGTGAAGACACTCGAACATCTACATTTATGGTAGGTACAAAACTGTACTTTACTAGGTATGTGGTCAAAGAGGCCACTAAGGAGCCCCAGAGCACTGTCTGGTTAAATGACTTGCTCAGAGTCATACAGTAGGCAAAAAAAGGTTAAGGGAATCAAACTCTGGAGGACAGGAAACAATTTATTAAAAACTCATAGCCTTAAATCTCTGAGCTGACAGACTCCTACTAACCAAGGCAATCTATTCACATCCAGAGTGACTCATGAACTTTGCCAGTGGCTTAAGGTGAACCAGCCAAGGACAACTGCATACCACTTCAGACATGGACTTCAAAGCCTATGCTGCCAACGGCTACAGAGAAAGACAACAAAAAATGGGACCAGCTACTGCTATGTCTTTTCTTTATTGTACAGAAGTACTCAGAGCTTCAAATGAATTCACACCATTTGAACTACTGTACGGGAAACATCCATGAGGCTTGGTAGGTATAGCAAAAGCAGCACTGGATGAAGAAAACATACCCCACTAGAAAGTGTGATGGGGCATTTTTTTGAATCTGCAGGAAAACCTAAGAACTGTAATGCCAGTAAAAAGAAAATGTATAAAGAAAGCACAATAGAGAACATGTAACATACACGTTCATCTGTGAGAAGAGGCAGGAGAGAATGTACTTATATTGCTACCCACTGCTGAAAATAAGCGTCTTGTGAAAGAATCAACAGTTGACAGTATGCCTAGAATTAAGGCTTGTAATATGAAGCTGGTATCATTTTCAGTCTTACATACACTGTTATACAACAGAATCCATGAGTGTTGGGAAATTTAAAAATACTCAAGTTAAACGTCAAATGAATTAATTAGTTACGCATTTGCTTGAATACAAAAAAGACATACACCCAGAATTAAGTACTTAAAGTAGGCATTATGTCAATATGTCATATGGGTTTTTAAATGTGATTTAATAAAAGTTGCATTTTAACAACAGCACGTGGGCAGAGATACTACAGCACTGGTTGCTGAAAATTCCTGCTGGTCTAGCAATACTGAATTTATTTATAATGTGTAACTGGTGGTATTTTGCCTTTTACTTCATCTTGGAAAGTAAAACTGGGGAATATGTCGTTGGCTTTTCCCTCATCAAAATGGAGGAATGTAGAAACACTGAACCTTTTCAGACTTTTCAGCTAATTCATTAAACCTGAAGAGTAAATATAATTTTTGGATCCAAAGGTACAGGAAGAATGTGAAGAAGGTGTAACAGAGTAATTTTTTTTTCGAGAATGATATATGCCTGTATTTGCAAACACAAAAACTCTTGAGAGCAAACACATTTCTTCACCATTATATATAAGTTCTAGTAGGTGTATCCTCAATTCTAACAGCAAAACATGTCAGGAAGCATAAAAAAGGCTGTACACACTAAATATGGTCTAGCCTCCTGAAGTATATATTCCAATTACTTGTTCTGAAAACAAGAATGCATGACATATGCACATCACTCTAACGGGAACACACACACACACACACACTCTGCCAACTACAAAAATTAATGGAATTTTCAACCACAGCCACACCTTGGTTTGTGCAAAGAAATTATAATTATAAACTATTAAATAAGTAAAGTACAAGCCTGAAAATGTAAACAAATAAATAAAATGAAGCCACTATAAAACAGAAAATCATTCCTGTATTAAATAGAGACTTGTCACACTCAAACAGTAAAAATAAAGACAATATGGAGCAATTTTGATACCTAGAGGAGTCTCACACCACACACCTTGGTAAAAGAGCAAGAACAAGTCATGTGTACGTTTTTAAGAGGGAAGATGCCATTACTTGGTTATATTTTGGCCAGAAAAAGATGAGTAAAGTGGTTAAACCTAAATATCATGATTCACTGTTATGTGGGCCCTCAATGAAGATGATTTACTGCTTCACCAACTTCCTTAAAAAAGATCAAAGACCTCTACTATAACAGCATTGGGAGAAAGGAAAAAAAACAGAGTGACACAAAGACGTCTGTTTGGCCAAATCTTGTCAAGTTAATTTTCATCACCCTACCATGTTTCTCTACCAAACTCTTCAAGATTCACCTATGCCAGCCTAGCCCAAATAAACTACCTTGCACAAAAAATATCCAGAAGGAAAACATCAGTCTAAGATGGCAATGATGAAAAATAAATGAAGGGCTCAATTTGTTACATCAATGTACAGCACTTACATTGGGTTGCTCTTTTCTCATGTCCACATTGCCAGAAGTGTGAATGTCATCCAGAGATAAAAACTGCAAAATAAGATCAGATTATATACTTTAGATATGTGTTTCAAGAAAAAACATTTTCTAACCTTCTATGAAAATTTTGATTCAAATGACTAAAATAGATGTAGGTAAACACAAAAGTTCAAAAACAATGCCTAAAGTATAACTAACTACTTACTGTGATGAATCCAAAAAGCTAGCACACATCTTTCCACACACTACAAAAACATTCATTGGAGTAAAAGTTTTTTAACACAGCAAAACATGTAAATCCAGTCAGGATTTTACACTTTCAAACAGGATGTACGGAGACTGTCACCATCACAGTAGATACAGGAGTTGTAGAACTAAAAACAGCAAAAGAAACCTCTCAAACCGGTCTTAAAGCAGTGCCTCAAGAAGAAAACAGTTCAAAACCACGTTGGAGGTGTGACTACATTTTTGATAAATTATGACTTAGTTTTGTCATTCATTACCATCCTTGTTATTATTAAAGTAGGGCTGATCTAATAAGCCATGGAGTATGGCATGTATATTCAACACATTTAATACACCTTAATAGTAAGTATGTTTATAAAATTCCCCCCTTTCAATGCACAAGTGGTTTAATTAAGTTACACCCCTTGCTTTTTAAATTTCCTTAATATTCCTAAACATTACTGAAAGTACCTTCACTACTATTAGCATCTAACTGAATTTTAATAAAGAAAACGGTAAAGAATAATTATCTAGCTGTGACTCACTCAGTTGAAGAAAAAAAACCTCTTCGCCAAATCACTCAAAAGCAAAAAGGTAAATATGGTGCTCAGATGAAGAATAGAGCCCTTCTCCCTCTCTCTCTATATACAAGAAATGTGGTAGCTCCGTTTCTTGCACCTTCTCTACTTAATCAACTCAAAGGTCACTCCACCTTGGAGAACATAAGAAAAATAAGTCTGAGGGCTTCATGTCTTCTTAGGGAACAGAATGAGAGGCTTGCGGAAAGAGAGCAGAAAGGGATGAGCCTACACTACCACAGTAACCTTACTTAAATGTACATGACTGCTGAGAATAATCTAATTTTTTTTGTTCATAACAGGAGTCGCTGCTGCAATATGGTTCTTTATGCAAGGGAAGAGTACTACTCCAGCAGTTGCTTTATGAAGAGGAAATCGCAACATTTGTAGCAGCACAGCTGTGGCAAAGTCTGCCCTGCTTCCAAGTCTATGAATCACTTTCTAGTGTTTGGAAAAGGTGGCACGGTACTCTATGAGGTTGCTTATGTTCTGAGTGGATACTTTCTTACAGAAAGACGATATAATGACTGCTACCCTGGTACAGTAGGGCTATAACTCAACCCTCCATCTGCTTGGTCCAGAGGCAAGGATGCAGAAACAGAAGACAGACTAGTTTTGAAACAGAAAAAAAACATTTCTCTGTCACAGATGTTTGAAACGCACTGGAAAAGACACATAATTCACAAGCATGTGCCAGATTCCTGAAAAATCAGAAGCCTGTTGGATCTATTTCTACACCGGGTACCTGGAGTCATATTACAGTACTAAAAGGCAGTTAAAACTGAAGCCCCATCTGTCTGAGCTGGTTGTAGCTTAGTTGGATGCTGACTATTCTCCATCTGCACAATACAACTTTGGGCACTCCTAAAAATTACTCCACACAAGAAAACAAAAACAAACAAAAAAAAAAAACAATAATAGATTTGAGAAATTGTCAAAGCGCTAGCAGCCAAATTTGGGCTACTGTACCAACAAGAAAAGCTGTTCATCTTTCCTAAATACAACTTCTTGTGCTGGGTATGCTAATACCCTGCAAAAACATTACCTACAAAGAACTAAGGTCTGTTATGGACTAGCCTGATATCTTCCTGACTAAGACTGAGAAATCTGAGATTAGGATTAACAGAGTCCCTTTCTGCTGTGTCACAAGATTGCAAGGAAATATCAAGGGTTTCTTCCCTTGTGACATGTGCAAATGTGGAAAACGTAATAACAGAAATGCAAAACAATTCAAACAAGTCCACTGGCCAACAGCAAAACTGCACAATTCAAAGTTCTACAAGCAATCAGAGGCCAGGAAATGGCGGTGTTCTTCTGTTACTCTCACTAGAGTTTAAACCAAAGCAATTTTGACTCTGATCACAATAAATGCAAAAAATAAGTGTAGTAACTTTGCAAGAAATGCAAAAGTACTTATCCTAGGTGTTTCTACCATCAATGTGGATTGTCACTACTAGACTACTAACAAAAGCTTTTCCCTGATTTACCAGTTTCAAACAAAGAAAGGTAGATAGGGGTGTGTGTGTGGGTGCATGGGCATGCACAACAACATTAACCTAATAGATCAAGTGACAGTTTAAAGACCCTGTTCTCTGTACCCATTTCTGTTACTAAACAATAAAAGCTCAAACATGGTGATGATCCTAAGCTTACCTCATGTCATGCTACAGGAGTATACAACTATATTTCAAAACAGCCAAGTAAACATTAATACACACCACAGAGCACTAAGTGTCCACCTGTAACAAATGCTAAGAAACCCAACTTGGTAATATTCTGAACAGATCTAAAATCAATGCCACTCTGTGATCTGCACCTTTAGACAAAGCACAAACTCACCAGCTTGTTGACTCTATAAAAATAACAAAAATAAAAACAGAATACAGAGCACAAACTTGCCAGCTTATTGAATCTATAGAATCACAACCCACAATACTTAAAAATTCACCTCCTCCTGTTTGCCATCACTTGGAAAATGTGCATCTTTGTCAGCACCATCTGCTTCTATAGATGTTGGCTGCTGGTTTCGCCTGTAAGGAGAATAACAATAGCAATGAAATGTACTCCAATTACAAAGCAGTCCCCTATTCATCTATCTACTACACATTGCAAGAAAAAAACTCTTTAAGACTTCCATTCTCACAACCCAAACAATTTTTGCAGGTCCAGCCCGATTTTCACATAAAATGGTCGAGTGTTACAAGGTCAAAAAGGGAAAAGGTAATGCCATAATGTCACAGACTGATAAAGCTCAGACCACATCGCAAGAAACTGGAGTTTGAATAGTGACTCGTGCCTGTAACAGCTTGTTGGATAGGATGGCAGTGAGCAAGTCACTGCCTGCTCACCCATCTTCAGGGGTGAAAAGTGGTCCAGGCTCACCAAATAGATGACATCTACTGGGAGCAATAGGTGTCCACTCAGTAGAACCCAAGCCTGTGTCCCCTGCACTACCATGTGTAATGTGCACTGTGGGTTAACAGAAAAAACTTTGGAGGGATGCTACAGTGAAACTCAAGAGTTTGCGGGCAGGGCTCCACCGCAAAAAGAGGATAGGCCGCCCAGCAGCAGCAAGAAAGCTGGCCTGCTCTCTACAACCAGACTCTCACCATGAGCTGCTGAGCACACGGGGGGATTCCCAAGCAAGAATACATGGACCACAGGGTTATTGCCTGCCCAGGAATCTCTGGCTCCCAAACTGGGTGCAGGCAGAGGGGCAGTCAGGCTTGGTTCAGTAAGAATTAAAAAGGCAAAAGGTATATCAAAGTATACAGGAAACAGATGCACGACTGTGATGATATACAACTTTGAAAAACTGCCATGCAAAATACCTCCCATCCCTTATACAGAAAAAGCAATTTGTTCTTGGTTTTACATTAGCTAGAAATTCCAAACACCTACAAAATTCTAACTCCATTCCAGTGGTATAATTCGGGAAATGTAGTTTTAAGCGAGTAATGATCAATCAATATCAAATATAAAGGATTAAGGAGAGTTAAAAAAAAATATCAAAACAGGTAATAGTTTTAAAATTCAAAACAGATTTGTTAGCCTACTGACCATTGCCATTACAACTGGTTTATTACTATTATTTGATCACAAAATAAAATAAAACTTGACCAAATAGGCAAACTCAGCAATAATCAAAATCAGATCAATTGCAATTAACAATCTCACTAACATTTTTTTGCATCCATTCTCAACAATTTCAAATCTATAGGACAAATTCAACTTGTCTGTAGAGACAAGATGCTCACTCCAGCAGCTTAGCAGACAATGTGGAATTAAACAGTGACAAATGTATCACAGGTAGAATATGGCCAGCAGTATCTCACATTTTTCTTTTTTTTTGGGGGGAGGGGGGTCTGCGGGGTTCAAAATGAGTACACTAACATTAAAGTTAAAGGGAAAAAACTGCCACAATCTTTTGCAGGACATATGAGGAAGAGATGGGGAAGGAGACCAAAGGGTGAAGCGTTTGCCAACATACCTAACAAAGCCTGCATGACTAAAATGTATTTCATAAAAATACGTAATCATCCAGTTTCATTACATGCAATAACATTGCCTAACTGTTCTTTTATTAGACAACTGGCAAAGCTTTCTATAAATACATCCTTTCCAGCATCTTACAATGATATGTGAGCAAGTGACTGCTGGATGGTCAGTAAATGCTGACACTGTAGATACATGACCACTATCTGTAGCCTTTAATCAGAATGATTTTTACAGACAGTGTCTCCAAAGTTTTTGCTTCAGAGGTCACATAACATGCTTGGCAACACCATCATTTGATGAGTGCAGAGGAAAAACTGAAACACAAGTACAGTCCAAAAAAATGAATATCACAGTAGAAGACAAAATGAGTATCACCACATAACTCCATTACTGTTTCAATGCAGGCCAAAAACTGAATATTAGTGCAGGCTGTTTAACACGCAAGTGCAAACAGAGTAAACTGAAGATCAGAGTACAGAACTACACCACCGCATGATAATTCAAACACCGCTTAAAACAGCCTAAAAAATGTAATCAGAGGAAGAGGAAATACTGAAAGATAAGCACAGGCTGAAACAAAATGAACACCCCAGAAGGAAAAACTATTGAATCATACCACTACAAGATGATTCAGCTACTTTCATTATAGGCAGAAAACATGAATATCACTACAGGCAAAATACTATAAATAAATATGCCACAATTGCAGCGAAAGAAAATAAGAACTTATGCACTCACTATAACGTTCCATGTTTGTTGTCCATCTCGCCTTTATTCTTGCTGGTTGTGTTCGGAACAGAGCATCAGTTCTGGCTCGGCCTACTACAAAAGCTCGAGGGCTTTCACTGGCTCGAGGCTATCCCCTATCCCATGATGCAATGGGAAGATTACCCACATCTTGTTTGCATGCGTAAACCTATTTTTACCTTGTTTCTAACAACAAGTACATCAATATACCAGCAGAAAAATTAGATGAAGCAAGGAGGAACTCCAAATTCAGCATCTATAACATATGTAACAGATATATATATATATATATATATATATATATAAACATCCGCCCGATCCCCAGGAGCGAAGGAGGGTGGAAAGCAAGAATAAAGGCAAGATGGACAACAAACATGGAACGTTATGGTGAGTACATAACTTCTTAATGTTATGTTGTCCTATCTCACCTTAATTCTTGCTGGTTGGGACAGCATCCCTAGCACCTTCATCCCTGGGTGTCTACAGAGATAGACTCTTCAGAACAGTGGACCCAAAGGAAGACCTGTTCTGGGAGGCCATGTCTACTTTGTAATGAGTAATAAAGGTATGAGGTCTTGCCCATGTGGCAGCTGCACAAATGGAATCCATAGGAAGCTTGGCTTGAAAGGCGGAGGACGTTGCAACAGCCCTCATGGAGTGGCCTCTTATTTTTCCCAGTAATTGTCTGTTATTATTACTGTATGAAAAGGAAATACAATCTGTAAGCCATTTTGACAGAGTTACTTTGGAAACAGGCAATCCCTTTTTTGTGTCAGAAAAGGAAACAAAAATCTGATCTGATTTCCTGAAGTTTTTGTCCTGTTCAAATAAAAGCATAATTGTCTATGAACATCTAATTGATGTAAACTATACTCTGCCTTCTTGCTATAGGTGGAAAAAAACACTGGCAATTCAATAGATTGATTCAAACTGTTTTCCAAACAGATCTTTGGTAAAGAGGAGGGATTTGTTCTTAAGGATACTCTGTCTTTATGGAACACCATATAAGGAGGGCATACAGAGAGAGCTTGGAGTTCAGAGACCCATCTGGCGAAGGTAATGGCTACCAAGAAAAGGGTTTTCCATGATAAAAATTTTATATCACAAGATGATACAGGTTCAAGGGGTGGCAGGATCAAGGTAGTTAGAACAAAATTCAAGTCCCAAGAAATTGGAGGTTCTCTGATTGGGGGTCTTAGTAGAAAGGTACTTTTCAAAAAGGTTTGCATAGTTTGTGGAATATGATAGACATCCCCATCTCCCCTGTGTGAAAATTAGATATGGCTGCAAGTTGTACCTTGATGGAAGCAGCTGCTGAACCTTCTTCAGAGATGCTGGAGAGAAAATCTAGAATTGCTGTGATAGGAGCTGTAAAGGGATCTATATTGTGTTTAGCCGCCCAATATGAATTTTTTTTCCATTTACTGGAATACAGTTTCCTGGTAAATGGTTTGTGTGAGGAAATCAAGATATGTTTGACAACAGGGGAAAAATCATAACACCTGGCTATGTGTGGAACTGGAGCAGCCAAGCTGTCAATTTTAAACTCTGGATTGATGGATGGAATGCTCCCGACGTGTGGGTCAGAAGGTCTGGAACTGGCCCCAAACTAAACGGTTCCTCCAGAATATGGGCATGGAGAAAGGGGAACCAAATTTGACGAGGCCAGTATGGTGCAATGACTATCATGGCACTTCTCATCGTGTTGGCTTTCTGAAGTAATTTGGGTATCAAAGGGAAGGGTGCGAAGGCATAAAGAAGTCCAAGAGGCCAATCGTGTATAAGTGCATCCCTCAGTGACTTCCCTGGAGGGGGAATGAGAGCAAAGTAGCTGCTGCATTTGGCATTCATGGACGTAGTGAAGAGGTCACAGAAAGGCTGGCCCCATTTTAGGAAGATCTCTTCCACAACTTCTTGTTTCAGGGACCACTCATGAGGCAAAAAATCACTCTGTTTAGTTGGATTTTCCCAGGATGTGCGCTGCTATCAGGAAAAAGTTGAGAAGAGACAGCCCACTGCCATACCCGTTGTGCCTCACGACATAGGGAGTACGATTTGGTCCCTCCCTGTTTATGTACCACAGTACTGACATGTTTTCTCTTTGAATCACAATCGTTCCTATCGGGAGAGTCCTGAAATGCTTGCAAAACATAGAACACCACTCTCATCTCTAGGACATTGATATGCAGGTGGTTCTCATGCTCCTGCCATAAACCTTGGACAGTCTTTGCCAGATAATGCCCCCTCCCCCCACCCTATCTGGGAAGCGTCCATACTTAGTACAGCTGTCGGTTGTGGGAATACAAACGGGCGGCCCAAGAATAACTGGTTCGTTTGAAGTCACCAAAGAATATCCTTCTTGCATGTATCTGTAATTATCTGGAGTGATAGTGGGAGATCTTGCATGGACCATTGGGCAAAGAGTAACCACTGGAGGACGTGCATGTGCAGACACGCTAGAGGTACTAGAAGAATCACCATTGCCATGGTCCCTAGACCCTGTAACACGAATCTTGCCGGAACCTTTCGTCTCGATATCAAGTTCTTGATTTCATGGTGTAGGGATTGAGTTCTTTCTAGTGTGAGTTTTGCCACCATCTCCATTGAATTTAGCTCTGTGCCTAGAAAGGTAATACGTTGTAAGAGCAACAAGACAGAGTTTTTGAAATTTATCGTAATGCCTAGTCTTGAGCAAAGAAGCATGGTCTCATCCCCCACTTGCAGAAGTAGATGCTTGGTGTTGGCAGTTAGGAGCCAGAAGTCTAGGTATGGAAACATGCAGAATTCTAGATGTCTCAAGTGAGCAGCAACCACTGCAATGCATTTGGCAAACACTCTGGGGACTGTAGTGAGAGCAAATGGCAGGGCTCGAAATTGGTAATGACTGGCTCCCAGCCGAAAGTGCAAGTGTCTCCTGGATCGCCTGTCCATTTTTATGTGGTAGTACGCATCCTGGAGATCTAACAAGCACATCCAATCGTCTTTCCCCAGAAAAGGGAATATAGAGTGCAGTGTCACCATCCGGAACTTTGATTTTTTTACAGACCTGTTCAATCTGCTGAGATCCAAAATAAGTCTCCAGTCCCCTGTTTTTTCAGAACTAAAAAGAACCTTGAGTAAGTTCCGGACACAATCTGGTCTGCAGGGACCTTTTAGAGGACTTTTTCCAGCAACTTGTGTATTTCTGATGTTGCACAGTGTAATTGAGGGGGTGTGATATCTGGAAAGGACTGACTTACGGGAGGGGTGGTGGAAAAGGGTATGTAACAGCCTCTGGATATTATTGTTTGTACCAGTTTGACTTGAGTGTTTTCTAGCCAGGTGTTTGGGTACAGTGACAAGCATCCCCCGACTGCCTCCAGAGATGGACAGGCGGGCCTCCGTTCAGGAACACTGGAAGGGCCTACCAGAGAACATCTCTGTCGCCCTGATTCTGCGGTCCCCCTCTGTTGCGACGTTGGCGTCGTCCATTACTTCCCCTCTGCACCTGGGAGAAGTGTTACCACGTGTCTCGGAAAAACCTTTTTGCGACTTGTGGAACCATATTTTTCCAACTCTCTTACTTTTGGGAACGGAAAAATGGACTCCTACAGCAGACAAGATTTTCCCTTCTTGTTCACACCTGGTCAAGGTCTCTTTCATCTTAGGCCAGAAAAGAGATGAGCCAGCAAAAGAGGCAGTGGTGAAGGAAGACTTGAAGGGTTTGGCAAAGTTGCATAACGGCATCGAGGAATGCCTCCTTAAGGATATTCCTGTACCTGCAGCCCTACTCGCTCCATCGGCAGCGTATGAAATCAGTCGCAAGGAGGAGTTGACCATTGAGTTGAGGGTTGAGAGTTGAGAGGAAACCTTATCAGTAATCCCCAAATCTACAGTACCCTGAAGAGAATCTCCAAGCTCTTTCAGGAGATCTCTTTGAAGTCTCGTGAAGTGAGGCAGGTAATTCAGCGACCGCAGTGTAAAGATTGTTGAAAAAAGTATGCTTTCCGTATCTGTCCATAGTCCAAGACTCCTTGTTTGGAGGATGGACAGAAGAGGTGGTTTCTGACAACTCCTTCTTAGTGGCCACCGCCACCATCGCATCTACAGGGACACCTTTAGATAAGAATTCTCTCTCTAATGGAGCTGTAATGAACTTATTGAGCCTCCTCAGAACAGGTCTCACTGTATCTGGTGAAGTCCAAGCCTTACGAGGTATCACACACATTAGTTGGTCGTAGGGGGGAGACACCCAGGAGGTGTAAGTGCGAGACCCAAAAGCCTCCAGGTATACAGACTTGTCCTGTGAAGTGTTGGTGGACCTTCAGCCACCCTCTGTTAAAGGATCTCAAAGATGTCAGCAAGAGAGTCATCCTCACAGGGGGACCTTGGGGACCCTTCAGACTCATCCAGGTCGGTATCTGAAGTGAGAGATTCGGGGAAGTCTATGTGCTTCCTCTTGCACACACTCTTTCGAGGGACTTCCACAGAGGGGTACTCTGGTGAAGTATCAGAAAAGATGATGCCGCCCAAAGGGGCTTCCTGGTCTCTACGCTTGGAGGGGAGGGGATGATGAGACCAACACATGCGCCTGGGCCAGAGAGTGGAGGTGTCTCAGAGGCCAGCACTCTATCCATCAGCTCAAAAGCTCTCTCACCCCGCTCCGAAGAGGCAGAGGACCGGTTCTGATGCACAGTGGGTGGCTCCACAGCTTATGTAGAAGCCGAGCTCAACCTAACCGAAGCACCAAGGGGTAGAGTCGGATCGGACAACTGTCCGTGCCAACTCCCGTCCCCGGGTCTGACCAGTAAGCATCGGCTCCTAGACTCCTCGACATCCGAATAAAGCAAGGAAGTCGTAGCAGATGTTGGAACCGACAAGTCCAAAGGGGGTCTCTGTACCGATGCCTCGACTACTATCAGACCCATGATCTCTGGCTCCGGAAATTCCAGGGTGATTGGAGGAGGAATTGAGGTTGAAGGAGTTAGTAGGGATGGCTCTGATTTCTTTAGGTCCAGAGACGATAAAATATTTGCCAGTGCCGATGTTCAGAGCAGTCTCTTCACCACCCACTCCATGTCGTCATCAGATAAACACCTGGAGGAACAGGAGGAAATTGAAGGAGATGTTGCCCTTTCCAATATGGGTGATCTCAACGTAGGAGTAACTGGCTCCAATACGGGAGACCTTATCTTTGCCATTAACTCAACCGGCTCCGAGGACACAGATGTAGCCGAAGAGGGAGGTTTTGATTTACTGGAGCCGAGAAACTTGGCTCTGAAGCAACAACTTTTTTGGATGGTTCTGATTCTGGAACTGAAACAGCAGGCCGCTTCTGGCTTTTTTCAGATTTTGAAGAGGACGATGAAAAAGATTTGGAGCTCTGACATCCCTCAAGAGTTTCTGTAAATGGAACCTTCAGCAACCCCCTGACAATGAGTTTATTTATGTGCTCAAGCAAGACCCTTGCACTGTAGCCATGGCAAATAGTACAGCAATCTTGCATGTGGAGAGCACCAAGGCAATATACGCAGTTAGTGTGACCGTCTGTGATCGACATCTTCTGACTACAGCGGTCACACTTCTTAAATCCTGACTGTCTAGTTTCCTTATCTTCCTGTTCTTCAGACATCCTGTCTACTTTGCAGTCTAAACAATTAAACTTTAACAAAACAGGCACACACAGAGTAACACGTAAAGCCTAAGAAAATACCAAACTCTGCACACTAAAAATATCGTCACAATGTACTGCACTATGCTATCAAAAAGCCTGTAAACTATTGACTGAATCAATCAGAAAAAAGGCACACTGCACTAAGTAAAGAGAAAAGACTGTGTATATATATATATATATATATATATATATATATATATATATATATATATATATATGTTTATATATAGATATATGGGGACTGTAAGAAGAAAACAGCAACGAGTTGAGAAAATCCTCTAACTTAAACGGAATTTCTCAGAGAAGGGGAAAACAACACACACAGGGAAGGGAAGTGACCCTCTAATTTAAAAGGGTTACAGAGAGCCCTCTAACTTAAACGGGTCTCTCTCAGGATACCGTAAGCCCAAGAAAACGGCGGGGGCAACAAACTGCTAAGACAAGAAAAACTACTAGAAACTAATCGCACACAATAGGGAAGGTTATATAATGAATATAGGCAATTAGGCAAAAACAATATGGGGATAACCGTGACACACTGCGCAGGAGTGTGTACCAGTGTTGGCATGGCCAGTCTGGAGCAATCAAAACCATCCTTGGTTTGTCCCATTTAGTTTTTAGTAGTACTTTGGAGAGCAGAGGCATAGGGGGAAGGCATAGACTGATAGGTTTTTCTAGCTGAAGGAGAGAGCATCCACTTTCCAGGCTTGTTTGTGGGGAGTCCTTGTGCAATATTTGTCCAATTGGTTGAAAATCCTTGGGTCCATTTTCCACTCGTGTGGGTTCATGAAGTTTCTGCTTGGTCCGTCTGCCAGTGTATTTAACTTTCCTGGCAGGAATTGAGCTTGTAGGTGCACTTGGTAGCTCAAGGCTGTGTTCCACAATGCCATGGCTAGTCTGCAGAGGGGGTAAGAATGTGTATCCCCCTGATTGTTTATGTACCACATAACAGTGGTGTTGTCCGTCTTTATCATTAGTTGTCCTGGAAGAATGTCGTCCTTGAAGGCTGTCAGAGCATTCTGTACAGCTAACATTTCTTTTTGATTGATATGCAGGTGCATTTGACTTGGGTTCCTTTTGCCCTGAATGCACTTCCCTGCCAGGTCCCCCCCCCATGCATAATCTGATGCGTCTGTTGTTAGGGTTTGGGTGGCAGGGGGTGGTGTGAAAGGAGGTCCTTTGTTTTGGTGGCAGGCCTCTGCCCACCAAAGGAACTCTAGGCGTAGGCAAGGTATGATAGGAATCATTGTTTCTACATCCTGAGAATGTTGACACCATAGGCTTTTTAGATACCACTGTAGTTTCCTCATACATAGTCTTGCATATGGAATTAGAAGAATGCAGGAGGCCATGAACCCCAAGGCTTGCAGTATTTGTCTTGCAGATAGCAGGGTTTTTGTGGCCACTTGTTTGAAGTAGGTTGTCAAATGAATTTGTTTCTCTGGCGTGAGGTAGGCCATCTGAGAAGTTGTATTCAAGCTTGCTCCCAGGAAAGTAATTTGTTGACAGGGTACCAAGTGAGATTTCTTTTCATTTATGGTGTACCCCAGACAAGTTAGAACCCTTTGTACAAAGGCCAGATGATTCGAAAGTATGCCCTGGCTTTCTGCCTGAATTAGACAATCGTCCAGGTATGGGTATATTTGAATATTTCTTTGCCTGCAAAATGCAATGACTGGAGCTAGACACTTTGTGAATACCCTGGGCGCAGTAGATACGCCAAAGGGCAGTGCAGAGAACCAATAGTGCATGTAGCCTGCTTTGAAGTGTAGGTATCTTCTGCAAGATTCCCTGATTGGGATGTGCAGGTATGCTTCTTTTAAATCTAGGGTTGCCAACCAGGCATCTTTGCCAAGCATAGGAAGTAATTGGTGAAGAGTCAGCATCTTGAATTTTGGAATCTCCAAAAAGGTGCTTAGAGTAGACAAGACCAGGATATGATGCCATGAATTGTCTTTTCTGGGTACCAGGAAAAGTCTCGAGTAAAAACCTTGTCCCTTTTCCTCTTCTGGTACCAGTTGAATAGCCCCCATGCGTAAGAGAGAAAGTACTTGTTTGTGGGCCTCCGCCCACTGATATGGGGGTAGGTCCGGCCACCTGCTTGGTGTTGGCAACGTGTGGAAGTGAAATCTGTATCCCTGGGACACTATATTTAAAACCCATTTGTCCTGGGTAATGAATTCCCAGGTCTTTGCATGAAGAGCAATCTTTCCCCCCAAAGGGGCAGTCAGTTGATAAGTGCTTCAAAATTTTAAAAGGAAGTCATTAAGACAGTTTACCACAGGGGGGAGTCTTATTACTCCCACATTTGGAAGTGGAGGCCCCCCACTGCTTAGTCCTGTGTGTCCCCTGGGACTGAAACCTGGGGCTTTTGCTTGTCTGGGTATGGCTTGAGAAGGCCTGGAAGGGGCTGGAAAGGACCAGTTCTTAGAGGGCCGGTGCCTACTAAATCTAGGTGGCTGAACTTGTAAGAAATCTTTAACAGTTTGCATAGATTTAGCTTTATCTTCCATCTTTTTAAGAACTTCCTCAGCCTTGTTGCCAAACAAGCGGTCCTGATTTAAGGAAGCATCCAACAATTTAGCTTTAACATGATCAGGCAAAGATTGCTCCTTAAGCCAAGCATGCCTTCTGAGCACAGACCCAATAACAGCGGCCCTGCAAGAGGCCTCTAAATAATCAAAACCACATTGCAAAGTATGTTTTCCAATTTGTACAGCAGAATGCATTAAATCCTGTAATTCTTTCTTTTCCACACAGTCAGGAATCATCATAATTTTCTTTTTAAGCAATCCAATAACATGTTGCTGATACTTTAACATAACTGGCAGTTTAAAGCCCTAATGGCCAAGGCTGCAGAAGTGTAAACCTTCTTACCCAATCTGTCCAGCACCCTAGAGTCTCTATCAGAAGGGGTAGGATTTTTAGCAGTAGAAGCCTTAATGCCCTTGGGCCCCTGTAAAATAGTCTCTGGATCCGCAATAGGATTTTTAAAAAGGAACTTGTGAGACTCAGGGACCCTGTAGTATCTGTCTGGTTTTCTGGGAGTAGGAGGCAAAGAATCAGGGGCCAAACTAGATTCCGAAAAAGCATCATCAACAATGTCTAGTACAGGAGGAACAGCTAAAGGCCTGTGCTGAGGTAGGAGTAAGAAATCCTTAAGCCTCTTTTTAGAATCAGAAAAATCCTGGCGTTCCCAGTGAAAATGCTCCCTCAGAGTATGTAAGGTTTCCCCAAAAGAAAAATCCTCAGGAGGGGAATCAGAGGGGATGGAGTCCTCTGCATCAGAATCCTCATAAGTAGATAAGGGCAAATACAGATCATCAGAAGAATCAGAAAAAAAACAGAATCCTGGTCAGAAGATTCATAAACCACTTCAGTCCTAGGCCTCTTTGAAAGGGAGGGGGGTGGCTTCCCCGGATTAGAATTATTAGATCTTCAGCCATTCTTATCATTTGTTTTTTAGGCTTAGAGGCCTGAGCATGTGGCATGGGCATCGTTTTTTAGGCATGGTTCGAGATTTAGGCCTAACAGAAGAAGGAAGCGTCAGTTTAATATGCAAGTCCATAGGCTTGAATACACCCTCAGAAGCTGGTGCCTGCACAGCGGCTCCAGAACCATCCAAGGTAGAGACATCCGCGAGTTCCATAGCTGAAGCATCTCGCGGCATACTGGACTCCAAATGGGTCTCAGTAGAGGCCTGCGAATCATAAGTAGCGGGTATCAGGGGCTGCGAAAGTGCCTCACTGAGTACTGGTGAACTGGCGACTGGCTTAGGAGAAGCAGTGTCGGCAGTTTTGGACCTCAGCGGCCTGTCTCTGTCTTTATCTTTGCGTTTTTTCGGAATCCTGGTAGTCGGATGGCCAACTGATGACATTACTGGATAATTAAACAGAGAACCGAAATATTTAGAGGTGAAAATATACAGACGACAGATGGTGTGCTGATTAAATAAAGCACAAAACCGACAGCAAGGTACGTCGTGGCCAGGGCCTAGGCAAGGAATACAGTACAAATGAAAATCTTTGAGGTATTTGCTTTCCACAAGTAATGCAATTATTAACTTTTACTGACATCGGTAAGGAGCAAGAAAAAGTTTCCCCAACGGGGTACTTAGCTTTATTTGAAGACTTCGGTTATGAAACTCGAAAACGAAAATTTCAGGAGTTGGCCGACCGGCACTTGCGAACTGCTTCTGCTTCGGGCACCGCACGGCAAGAAAGACTGATGTAATGGCATCGGCTGCATGTTTTACACTCCTGACGACCTGATGTCATGGAAGAAGGGACAGCAACCGACGTAGGACCCAAGACTTTGTTAATCAGGCCGACTGAGGGCTACCTGCAAGCAGATAACCCAAATGTAATGACTGCAACAGTGAAACACGAAGAACATATGCATATTCCAACTTACAATGTCTTACAGAAGTGGAAATGACCACACTTAGGAAAACTATCTTTGCGAATAACACACAAAACAAACAAATACAGGGAAAGCTAACATTTACTGTCTCACATAATATGTAGAGCAGATAAGCATAGTCACAGTATACTTACCCAACATATAAACACCACTCAATGAAGCAGAATCAGACTATGAGCCAGCCTTAAGAAAAATGGTGCCCCATGGAAAGATCTTTTCATGGTAACGCTTTGCTACCCAGTGCCCCACCCTCCATACTGGCGCCTCCATATCAATCAGATTACCTTTTCATTTATTTTGCTCATATTTGTGTTAATCTTCTGATATTTCCAGGATCCTTTCCATGCAGCCTAACTGTCTAAGCTTGCACAGTAATAACTGTGGAGTAAATAAGTATATTAATCTGGTGTCGGGGGCAGAGGGACATTTGGCCCGCAGAAGCTATACATTTTTAGATGATCCAAGGTGAGTTTTAGAGCCCCCCCCCCCAACATTTTTCAATGATGGTCTGAATAAAAATAATGAATAAAGAAAACAATTCATTCTGAATCATAGGCTTTGCTTTTTCATGCTGACCAATACTGCACAGTCATAACTGTGTAGAACATAAAATAATTAAGCTGAGGTGCATTTTAGAGCTTTTTGATCTAATAATGGCCCAAGACCTCTCAAATGTCTCTATGGCACAGGGCTCTTAACTATCCCTATTTTAGGAGAACATTCTTATTTTCAAGCCTAAGTTACTCTTGCACATGATGCACCTACTGTTGGAGGCATTTGCCATTTCCAAGCTTGATTTACCCCTTCACACAAATTTTCAATCCCCCTCAGCTTCAAAAATCCTCCTGTATATCTAGTACACAGAAAATCACAGACCAGATCACTACGGTTCCAATAATTTAAAGAAAATAGACAGATCTTACATCTCCCTTTTTCAGAAGCAAAAATAAATGATCTTGTGTAGTAGAATCTTGCAATACAATTCACTGAAGTCTGCAGACTTTACAGTGTCTCTTTGATAATGTTAATACATTTTCCCATTATTTTTATCACACACTTTTCCAAACATGTGCTTCAGGATAGTATCCCACATTTCTACTGAAAGCAGAGAGAGTCATGTGCTATTTGGTACTCAAATTTTATGATAATTAGATGTTCAGATTTTTGGCTGAGCTTATCTACCTTTCAAAGAACTTGGTTCCTATTTTCATTGTCTGCAGAACGAGAAAGAAGTGATGGCTTGAACAAAATTATGAGTAAGGAAGGAAATTGTCTTATTTTTCCCCTTTCCAAGAAGAAATAAGTTGTGTCCAAGGCTTAATGTTCAAAGCTGACAAAATAACAGTTCCCAATAAACTGACAAGACAAATGATTGCAAGAATACCTGTATCATTCCCTGCAACAGTCGTGCCTCAACCCCCCCCCCAAAAAAAAAGTCACATTCTGTGTATCCTTTAGAGTTAGACTAGTATGACAGTGAAGGCACAAATATGCACAGTCACATTTCAGGTGGATGCTATTATACAAATAATACAGCATGCCACCTCATCTGCCTCCCATTAACCCCCCCCCCATGACAGACTTGGTTAAACCTGAAAAATCAAACAAAATACAATAACACATTTCAATGTTGCTATCAGGCATACATAACTGATATGCCTCCTTATTGCTATCTCCAAAAAATAGCCATCTGTAGTCAGACACATCTGATATTTAATTGGGGGAAAAGTAAAAAAAAAAAAAAAAACAACCCCAGTATGCATTCCAACTTTTTTGCAGCTAGAAAGTATACTCCCCCTAGTCAAGCTCCAGTGACCTTCTGTGAACCCTTGAACTTTGAGAATAAAATTAAAATTTATTTACAAAGTTCAGGTATGCACATTACAATAATAAAATTAAAGGCATACTGACAAAACTATTCTGGTTTATGAGGAAAGAAATAATGCCCACACACAAACTACAGCAATCTTCTGTACACACTTAAATGGTTTAATTGCGAGGAAAATTAAAGAAATAATGACCACACTTTATCCAAACCCCACGCAAAGTAGCTAGTGACCTTTTGGGCACATCACTGAGCAGAGCCAATTTGACACTAGGTGGGGTTCAAAGCAGACACCACTAAAGCCCATGTCAAAATCCACTTAGTCTGGGTGTGTAGGCAGAAAAGTCCAGAAACACTCTGAAGGCCTAGATAGTCTGGGATTAATTTTATGCCTTACTTTTGGAAACATGATGACTTGCTAACTGACTTTTTTTATAACTTCGACACAGAAGACATATGTTTGTGCCCAACAATACTGTATCCTTCCACGAATAAAAAGTTGGATATTATTTATACACATATACTGACACTGCTCCTGACAACTCAGGTCTATCACAAGATGCACTGATGTTTGACACACACACACACACACACACACACACTAATGCAAACCTGGTTTATCACAAGAGGTGCACACACACAGTTGCCTATGCGTGCACACACTCGCACTCTCATACAAATTGGAGGAACACCATTTCCACTTTGACATGGCTTTGGATAAACCCACACAAAGACTAGGAGAATATGCAAGCTCCACCCTGAAGAAGCCACAGCCAAGAACTCAACCAAAGCTGAAGTGTTGTGAGATGTTGAATAGTATTCACTGCATCACCGTGCCGATAAATTAAATTAATTGTAGCTTTCACACACATCCTAGTCATGCCGGAGCACCAAAGATAGCCACTTATGTGCCAAAATAAAAAAAAAAAGTGAAAATTATGGTCAACTTGCTACTTTTAAATATACTGCAGCCTCACACACCCCGCCACCACACACACATATGCATAAGCCATATCAATAATGGTTTAACATGGATTTGAGCAAAAATAATGCATTGTGTGACATTACTCCTGCCACACCAGATCACTGACTTATTAACAGTGATCAAAAAAATACTAGGAGTAAGTCACTTGACTGAATACACCTAACATATCCAGTTGCAGTAAAAAATAATAGCACAGTCACTGTAATGTATTCCATGTTTGTTTAACTGAAAACACAGCAAAATATTCTTACTTCGCATCAGTACAAGCTAATTCTGCAAATTCAGATTTGTAACTCAAACAAGAGGGTCGGTGACTTTCATCTGCAAACAGCTCTCACTCCACCAAGCAGATATAATCTCATCTGTGTACACTTCAGACATCTGATTATCATAAAGGATGGCAAAATAACACATTTCGACTTTGTTCCAAACAGTATCCACACATCAAAACAGTGCAAGTTGCTTCACAGAAATCGCATTATATTGCAAAACCAAAAACAGCAGCAGTTCTACAGTATAATCCCGCTACAACAGACTTCAAGGGACCTGGCAAAGTAATCTGTTATATCCAATGCCCTATATATCCAGGGGTGGTCTTGCCACACACAAGGATATACCTACTGGGCTCCTTGCTATGATGCTGCACCCAGCAGGTATACTAGGTCAGTG
Source organism: Protopterus annectens (assembly GCF_019279795.1). NCBI lineage: Eukaryota > Metazoa > Chordata > Ceratodontiformes > Protopteridae > Protopterus > Protopterus annectens. The sequence goes on from NC_056745.1 coordinate 1,333,198,345, forward strand.
TCAGCCTACATAGATATGGGAGCATTCATTTATGATGTCCACACAGAAGGGAGGAGAGGAGGGCTAGTGTGGACACATGTGGACTAGGGGAGGGGTCCAAAATTGTCAACAAACTGTGGATGTCATAAATGGATTTTCCCCCATCTTATCCATATCAGAAAACATTACAGTAATAGCCGACTATCGGGAGTTAGTCCTAAATACAGCACTGCGAGTCAACAGAAAATCTTGCACTTCTTACTGTATTCCATGCAGACGCGTGCACACACATGCACGCACGCACATATACACGTCCTGATAAACAATGTGCAACAATGTCAAGCGGCATTCTACATGTAATGCCATGCACTAAAATTGCGAGTTATCAAGCTATAATATTTTTACATATACAGTACTGTAATGCATTACTGAGAAACAAAGTAATTAGTCAGTTTCTTCTGCACTGCATTTCTTTCTGCCATTTTAGCCATGTATGTGTCTAATTTGCCAATGCAAGTCATCAGGACATCTGACTCAGCTAGGTCACTAATGTTATATTCAATGTAACGTTGCAGCATTGTCAGTGCCATGTCTGATTCACGTGTTGAAGGTGAAGGTGCCACTGGAACCTCATCATCACTAGATTCATCATCCTTTTGTGCACAATCAACACCTGCAGACTTCGCCTTAACTTCTGCTACAATCTCGGTCAGTAGAGACTCTGTTTGGACCTGGTCATCAACTACAAGAAATTCTTCCAACAAAGTAGTCGGGTCCAGGAAGTGCATTTCTATCAGTCGTTCAAAAATGTTGCCACAGTCGCAGGCAAATGATGCTGTAGAGCTGGATGGTACTGGATGATCATCTGTGGTCTCGATAGTACTGGATAGAACGTTCTTGACAAACCCCACCTTTTTAAAACAATTGCTTACTGTAGTAGCTGTTATTTCATTCTCACAAACTGAACATGCCCAATGCAGACTCTGGAGCATGTCAACTGCAAAATGTCCAGATCGCTGTTCTCACTGGACATACGTTTCCCAAAAAGCCATTTTCTGTACATAGGTTCATAGGTAGGTACTAGGCTATTGGCGCTAGGGCCTATATAAGCCTAGACAAACGGTACCCTGGCTTTTGCCACCCAAGAAAATTATTTTCCTGTGCCCCTGTCAAGCAGAGCCATAGAAGTGATCCCTGGGGTGAATTTCCTATCTCCCATCCAATCATCAAGATTTTTCTTGAAGAGTGCTAATGAGGAGCTTTGTTTGATATAGATAGGTAGTTTGTTCCAGAATACGGGAAGTCTCTGGGACAGGAATCTATCCCTCCAGCATGTTCTGTTTACTGTGGTGACAAGGTTTAGGTCCCTAGAGTGTGCAGCTCGGAGGGATTGAAATTTCTTTACGTGGAGCATGTCCAACAGCTCTGGGTCTGACATAGCTTTCTCTTTCCTCTGAGCAGGCGATACGCGACAGAGTAAAGCTGGAGTTTTTTTAAACGGTCTGTGTAGGGCATCTGTTTGAAGCCGGTAATCCTCTTTGTGAGGTATTTCTGTGGCCTTTCCAGTTGTTGTAGATGTCTTGTGAGGTACATACCAAAAGGGGCGTTGTACTCTATAATGGGTCTAATGAGTGATGAGTAGAGGGGAACAATGACCTCTTTTTTTCCTGGATGAGAAACCTTTTGTGATGAGGTGTGCCACATAAAAGGATTTCCTGACTACTGTGGCGATGTGATTATCAAAGGAGAGACTACTGACAACCTGTGTTCCCAAGATCTCTTATCATACTTTCAGTGTTAAGTAGATTACCGCCTATGTGGTAGTTCATGGGTACAGAGTTTTTACCAAAAGGGATGACAATGCAATTTTTGGCATTGAGCTTGAGGCCATGGCTTTGACATCAGGCATCTGTCTCAGTGAGGCCCTTTTGTAGCATGTCCACATCGTTACGAGTTTTGATTATGGCTCCTAGTTTGCAGTCATCTGCGAATTTTGTTAGCCAAAGACCTTCTGTGTTAGCCTGTACTTCAGAGAAGTAGATACCAAAAAGGAGAGGACCTAGGACTGAACCCTGTGGTACTCCACTTGTCACTGGTCTGAAGTTGGATTTAGAGTCTGCTACTTTCACAGTGTGGGTTCGGTCAGTGAGCCAGTTGGCAATCCATCTTGTGACATAGCGATTTATACCTAGTTTAGTGAGCTTGTCTATAATTCCAGAGTGGAGGATGGTGTCGAAAGCCTTGGCAAGATCTAGATAGGCTGTGTGAACCACCTTACCCTCATCTACGGCTTTGGTGACCGCTACAAAGTAGTCTATCAGGTTTAGGAGACATGATCTGCCTTTTACATATCCGAACTGGGTAGGGTCCAGAGTTTGGAGATTACCAATGTCATTGTTTATAAGTTCCATGATGATATGCTCCATAGCCTTGCAGACCAGGCTTGTCAGGCTAATGGGGGGGGGGTAGTTCCCGGGGTCCATGGTGACTCTCCCCTTTGTGGGGTGGGATAACCATTGCTGTGCGCCATTCAGTGGGCACAAAGCCTGCGGTGAGGCTATGATTGAACACGGTACTTAGGTGGGGTGCCAGTTTGTTCTGTAGTTCATGTAGAATGCAGCCTGGGATGTTGTCAGGTCCCATGGATGCTGTGTTCTTGGCTTTGGAGAGTGTTTTTTACCTGTGCAACCATGATTGCAGGTACTTTGCATTCTTCTGGTATAGAGATGGGCCCTTTAGGGGATGAGAGAGGGGTAAAGTTAGCACTGAACCTATCTGCCAGTATGTTGGCAATATCAGTTGGTTCTGTATATTTAGTGCCACTGTGCTGTAACTCGGAGCAGATTTGAGTGTTGCCACTGAGATTCTTGACATAGCTATAGAATGCTTTGTGGTTGTCTTTAGAATCAGTGGTGATTTTGTTTTCTTAACTAGCTTTGGAGGATTTTATGAGGGCTCTCAGCTTCTTACTGAGGCTGACCACAGAGTTCCTCCAATCATGAGATTTTACTCTTTTTTGCAACAGTTTCTTTCTTCTGTTGCAGAGTTTGTTTATAGCAGGGGACCACCAGATTGGTTTCCTTTTTTTTTTTTGTGCAAGTGCTTATAAAGTGCAATTGTATAGGATTCAGCAGTCGTATCTCTATTGTCCGTCAACATGGGTGTCGTGAACAAAACACAACTGGTCAATGACCAGCACAACAGAAAAAAACAAAGAATTCCACCGAAACTATGAAGCCAATAACGGTTTAATGCTCAAAGTACAGAAGTTTTCACATAAAAAATTCCATATATCCACGAACAAGTAAGCGCTTTTCCCAAGGTTAAAAAACCATAGGCATCTTCAGAGTTGTTCGTTTACAATGCATTCTCCCCTTTTATACAACTTCCTTTACATTAATTAACCAATCACATAATACAATTGATAATCACTTAAAACACAATAAACTGATTTTTAACAACTGCCTGATCTACCAAAAAGGCTAGTCAAATAATCAACCATGCCCCCCCAATAAAAACACATCAAAGTATACATAAAACTTCATTTTTTCATTTATGCACATAATGTATGTTACCTTCACTAAACATTCATATATAATGGTGTAAAAATTGATATTTCATATAGAAATTAATTATACTCTCATTACTTAATGATACTTAGAATGTGCTAACAAACCATATAAATAAAAATACAATTATATATGTGTATAAATGAAAAATAAACTTATACAAATCTTATTATAATAACTAAACAATTCTACCCCGTTTTATTTTTAAAAATGGCTTTATGGAAATAAAGTCATTGAGTCCTGGCGGACTCGTTGCATTAGTCCGCATCTGCCACAGGGACTCATGTGCCTCTAAAATGGACTCCCAATCTCCACCCCACTTATTGTCAGTAATTTTGACAATGACAAAGAATAAAAACTTACTGAAATTCATACATTGTCTAGAGTGCAAACATAAGGCATTGTGTGGATCCTTATTTTTGATAGCTCTCAAATGCTCACCAATCCTGTCCCTTAATCTACGGGTGGTCTTCCCAATGTAAAAAACCAGGACAGGAGAGGCAAGTGGCCACATAGACCACTCTCTTGGAATTACAATTGCTTTTTCCTGGACACTTCACCGAAAACCCAAATCCACCAATATCCACATAGGGTCCATTATTAATATACCTACAATACCTACAGTTCTCACACTTGGACATGTACGAGCCTTTACTAAAAACCACATGGTGTGCCTCCAATATATTTTTAATATTGCTGCCTCTACTGTGAATTATTTTTGGCTTGGTGCCTATAACTGAAAACATATTCTTGTCAAAAATAATATCCCACCCTTTATTAATGATTCCCATAACTTCAGATGTTCTATTACTAAATTGTGGCAGATACGGATTAATGCAACGAGTCCGCCAGGACTCAATGACTATTTCCATAAAGCCATTTTTAAAAATAAAACAGGATAGAATTGTTTAGTTATTATAATAAGATTTGTATAAGTTTATTTTTCATTTTTTATTTATACACATATATAATTGTATTTTTATTTATATGGTTTGTTAGCACATTCTAAGGATCATTAAGTAATGAGAGTATAATTAATTTCTATATGAAATATCAATTTTTACACCATTATATATGAATGTTTAGTGAAGGTAACATTCTAAGTATCATTAAGTAATGAGAGTATAATTAATTTCTATATGAAATATCAATTTTACACCATTATATATGAATGTTTAGTGAAGGTAACATACATTATGTGCATAAATGAAAAAATGAAGTTTTATGTATACTTTGATGTGTTTTTATTGGGGGGGCATGGTTGATTATTTGACTAGCCTTTTTGGTAGATCAGGCAGTTGTTAAAAATCAGTTTATTGTGTTTTAAGTGATCATCAATTGTATTATGTGATTGGTTAATTAATGTAAAGGAAGTTGTATAAAAGGGGAGAATGCATTGTAAACGAACAACTCTGAAGATGCCTATGGTTTTTTTAACCTTGGCGAAAGCGCTTAGTTGTTCGTAGATATATGGAATTTTTTATGTGAAAACTTCTGGACTTTGAGCATTAAACCGTTATTGGCTTCATAGTTTCGGTGGAATTCTTTGTTTCTTTCTGTTGTGCTGGTCATTGACCAGTTGCATTTTGTTTACCAGTTGTCCACCGTCCATTGCGGCCGCGGGAGTGCTCGTATTGTGCCAGGTTCGAATTTGGTGAATTTGTGCCAGGTTTCAATTCGGCTAACTTGGTTAATTTGTGCTACGGACTTTTTTGATAAATGGAAGATCTTTTGGCACAAGTATTGGAGTCCGTTAAAACTCTAACGTCTTTGCTTATTAAAGACAGAGAAAAAGAAAAAGAGGCGGCTAAATGTGCCAATTGCATTAACGATCAGCTTTTTACAGATAGCCAAGCAGAATTATTTACTTTGCATTCTCCGATTCCAATGACTAGCAACAGGGTTGCTGGTCCTTTAAGGGATTCTGGTGTTTCTAATCGAGAAACAAGGGGGGGATGTAAAGATTTCAGTACGTGGTTCTGTGTTCCGGATGTGGATTGGTCGGTTGGTAATGAACGAAGGTCCAATTCAAACTCTAACAAAAGTACTCCAACATGGAAGGAACAGTTAGCGTCCTTTGAGAAGTCTTGCTACAAATTTCATTCCCTCCAGATGGACAACATGTATCTTCGTAAATCGATGGAGTTAAAGCATGTTCCCAAGGGTTTGCGGATTTGGAAACTGCCTATGGGGGTTGAATATGGGACTACAGCTCACCGTGAGTTAATTTCCCTATTTGATAAGACTGGCCTTGAAATGTTGGACATTATCGTTAGAAATAACGATTGTAAAATTAAAGAATTGCAGTTAAAAATTGATGAACTACACAAAAGTATTACGAACGATGTTTTATTTGAACCTTATTATGTCAACTATAATAAAGTTTTAAGTGAAGTTGAGAATTTTGTTAAAAAAGGTATTGAAACCAAGCAGCGTAAACTAGTTCGTGATACGCAAGAGTATTCCAACAATGTAGCTTACCCACATGGTCCTAATGAAGGGAACAGTTTTAACTGTAGAGGGGTTAATGAACAATATGTAGAGGTCAATGTTGAAGGCGGAATGGGAACAAATAGGCACGATAATAGAAATAGTAGTGAAAGTGATTTTTTTAGAAAACGGACCCAGGAGATCAGAACGGTTGAAGAACCTGAGGGGTCCGCAGTCCAATCAATGGGGAGGGGGTTGGAATCAAAAGGGGAATCAATATTCAAGGGGACAGTGGGGGGCGGGGAAGAGATGGAATTAGATGTTGGAATGATACATGTGGGAGATGGAACATGAGTTGACATGCAAAATAATTGTGAGAGAAGGGTTCAGTATTTTCAACTATACTGAATTAGATGTTACGGAAGGTTATTTTAGTCTTCTGAAAAAGGGAATGTCTTTTGTTCCAACAACTAAGTTCAACGTGGCCAAAACAATTCTGAATTTGAAGTTGTTCTTGAGGCAATTGAATCTTCGAATGTTCTTTAAAGATAGGGAAGAAAATATAGAAAGTAGTGGAAGGAACGAATGTAAATGTTCTAGTGTGTTTATTCCACCATCTAATACTCAAGTCCAGTTGTTTGAGACATACTGTGAGAGAGAAATCAGAAATTTAAATAAGGTGCGTGTTACTGATAGTAATTTGACTGAAAATGAAAAAGACATTTTGAGTAGATTGGCCACTGATAAACAGCTCCGCATTATGACACCAGATAAAGGGGGAGGGGTAGTAATAATGCGAAGTATGGATTATAATATGGAGATGAAAAAAGTTTTGAATGATAACTCCACTTACTTACAGGTTTCTAGAAATGAGATCAACTTGTCCTATAGATGGTTGGATATTATTCTTGATGAGTTTTTGAAAGGAAGAATTAATTTGAAGGATAAGGAATTTTTAACTGTTTCTAAACCTGTAATCCCCAAATTATTTGGGATAACAAAAACAAATAAATCTGTTGTTAACCCTCCATTTCGACCAATAGTTTCCGCAACAGGCTCAAAAACGGAGCCCCTTGCGGCTTGGGTTGAAAGAAAGGTGGGGGGTTTAGTTAAGGGGGTTCCACATATTATCCGAGATTCTTGGCATTGCCTTGAAAGGCTATCTAAATATCGCCATTCAATAGATGATTCTATTAGTTTTTTTAAGTATTGACGTGGTTAATCTATTTTCAGTCATTCATCATTCAATTGGTATAGAGATGTTCAAGAGCAGTATTCACCAATTGTCAGATATGGACATGAGGGAAATTGAAATAATAGTACAATTTATGGATATCATCCTTAAAAACAATTTTATGGTGTTTGAAGATGAAATATTCCACCAGATATCGGGTGTAGCTATGGGGGCAAAATGTGCCCCCATTTTTGCAAATTTGGTTTTATTCAATTGGGAAAATAGACATGTATTAACTTCCAAATTTGCTCCAAATATTGTGAGTTACAATAGATTTTTAGATGACATCCTGATTTTATGGAAAGGGAAGGCTGAGGAAGTTATTGAATTTATTGAATTTTTGAATGGGACAACTAGGTTTTTGAAATTTACGTACAAGTGGGAGTTGAAATTTATTAACTACCTGGACATCAGGTTCAGTGTGGAAAATGGCATTTTGCAAAGTTCCATCTACAGGAAAGAATCATATTCCAATAGTTTGTTGTTTTTCACTAGTGACCATCCCCTATTTCAAAAACGTAGTGTGGTGAAAGGACAGATGGTGAAAATTTCAAGGTTGACCAGTGAGGAAGGTAAATTTAAAGAAGAAATGTATACTTTAATTGGAATGTTTTTGGAGAGAGGGTACCCCCTTAAATTGTTAACAAAAGTGAAAAAGGAGGTAGAAAAGAAAAGATGGAATAATTTTCAACCGATATTGGCTATGGAAAGCTATTTACAAGTAGATAAATCAAATGGGACGGAGTCTAGAACCACAGGCATGGTTTTACAATTTAGTAATAGAACATCTGAAGTTATGGGAATCATTAATAAAGGGTGGGATATTATTTTTGACAAGAATATGTTTTCAGTTATAGGCACCAAGCCAAAAATAATTCACAGTAGAGGCAGCAATATTAAAAATATATTGGAGGCACACCATGTGGTTTTTAGTAAAGGCTCGTACATGTCCAAGTGTGAGAACTGTAGGTATTGTAGGTATATTAATAATGGACCCTATGTGGACATTGGTGGATTTCTGGTTTCGGTGAAGTGTCCAGGAAAAAGCAATTGTAATTCCATGAGAGTGGTCTATGTGGCCACTTGCCTCTCCTGTCCTGGTTTTTACATTGGGAAGACCACCCGTAGATTAAGGGACAGGATTGGTGAGCATTTGAGAGCTATCAAAATTAAGGATCCACACAATGCCTTATATTTGCACTCTAGACAATGTATGAATTTCAGTAAGTTTTTCTTCTTTGTCATTGACAAAATTACTGACAATAAGTGGGGTGGTGATTGGGAGTCCATTTTAGAGGCACATGAGTCCCTGTGGCAGATACGGACTAATGCAACGAGTCCGCCAGGACTCAATGACTATTTCCATAAAGCCATTTTTAAAAATACAACAGGGTAGAATTGTTTAGTTATCATAATAAGATTTGTATAAGTTTATTTTTCATTTTTTATTTATACACATATATAATTGTATTTTTATTTATATGGTTTGTTAGCACATTCTAAGCATCATTAAGTAATGAGAGTATAATTAATTTCTATATGAAATATCAATTTTTACACCATTATATATGAATGTTTAGTGAAGGTAACATACATTATGTGCATAAATGAAAAAAATGAAGTTTTACGTATACTTTGATGTGTTTTTATTGGGGGGGGCATGGTTGATTATTTGATTAGCCTTTTTGGCAGATCAGGCAGTTGTCAAAAATCAGTTTATTGTGTTTTAAGTGATTATCAATTGTATTATGTGATTGGTTAATTAATGTAAAGGAAGTTGTATAAAAGGGGAGAATGCACTGTAAACGAACAACTCTGAAGATGCCTATGGTTTTTTAACCTTGGCGAAAGCGCTTAGTTGTTCGTGGATATATGGAATTTTTTATGTGAAAACTTCTGGACTTTGAGCATTAAACCGTTATTGGCTTCACAGTTTCGGTGGAATTCTTTGTTTCATGGGTGTCGTGAAGTTTGCCACGTCTGTCTTAAGAAGCGTGAAGTTGGCTTTGGAGAAGTTTTTTATGTTGGTTTCCCTAATGGGGGGTGGGGGTAGGATGTGGATGTCTAGGGTGATTTGCTTGTGGTCGGATCTGACCAATGAGGAACTGACCTCTGGTGTGGAACACCGGTTGCCCATGTTGGTAATGACCAGGTCTAGGATATTGCTGCCCCTGGTGGGGGTGTGGATAAGTTGATCCAAGGCATTGGAATTTATGAATTCCAGAAAACGTTGAGCACAAGAGTTGGTATACAAGTAGTTTTCCCAGTTAATTGTGGGGTAGTTGAAATCGCCCATTATTAGGATGTTAGGTTGTGCCCTACTTATGGTGTTAGGTTGTACCCTACTATTTTCCAGTGTATCAAGAAATGAGGAGTGGGAATCCTGGGGCATAGTGGGGGATCTGTAGCAAGCTACAGTTTGCATTGTGGTCTTGCCCAGAGTTAGTTGCACTTGGATAATCTCACATGCATTATGCTGAGCAACAAGCCTGGAGGTGTGGATATCCTTAATGAATATGGACACGCCTAAGCCTTTAGTGCTTCAGTCCAGGTTAGGTGGCCAAAAGGTGTGGTATGAATTATAGCCTGGTAATGCAGGGGTGCTCTCTGGAGCCTTGAACCAGGTCTCTGTCACTGCACAGATGTCAATGTTCTCCATTTTAAGGAGTGCCTCGAGTGAGTGCATTTTGAGGTTTAGCATTACCCTCAGATTTTGCTTGATCGTACCTGTTAAGGTGGTGAATTTGTCATTTGAATCTTGCCTAAAAAATGCACTATAGGGGTGGCAAGAGCCTTAGCCAGTATCCGGAATCCCAAGGATGACCGGTGCTGGCCATCTCTGGCAAAGCATCGTGGTTTATCGATCATGTCATCCCAGGCAGACAGATGCTGGATCCCCTTAGAATGACAGCAGAAGCTTAGCTAATTGTTGAAGTGAAATCATTTTTGTCCTTGTACTGTGGTATCATTCTGGGTGATGGCAGGATGCTACTCCGGGCTAGGGACATACCTGCCTGGGCTACAAGATCAGAAATCTCATCCATGTCTCTTTTCATGTAGTCCAGGGAGGTACGTCTCAGGTCATTCACACCAACATGGACAATGAGTCATATTTGTACTTGCTGTTGAGTGACCTGAGTGCATGCGTTATGTGGCGGATCCTGACAGACAGCTAACAGTAACTTTCTCCTTGCTTAGCCTGGTGAGTGGAATATCAGTGTGCCCGACTATAGAGTCACCTATGACTTGAGTGTTGGATACGTTGTTATGCCTTATGGGCTGTGGTTGAGTGGCACACTAAGTTTGTGGGCAATGTCTCATTTGGGTTGTGCTGGGGGTGGAGGTTGCTTGCATTTATGCTTTGGAGGTCCCTGTTGCATGGGTAGATTTTTTTTGAGAGCCTCCGCGAATGTAGGTGTGTATTTTGTGTTTCTATGTGTGTGTTTTGGTGGTGTAGGTTTTGAGGGACTATGTGATGAGTGTGGTGTGGTGGTGGTGCGAGTGTTTACCTTCCCCTCTTGACTGTCTAGTCCAGTCTTGGGTGAAGACAGCTTTGCTTGCAGTTTGGTTATATAAGTGCATCTCTCACAGGTTGAACTTTAAAGCTCTGGATAATTCCCATGTCACATGGCTGAAACTGGCTGGTACTGTTGGGTGGCAGAAACTCCAGCTGTATTGCTTTAAGCTGTTCTTCAACAGCTGGATCATGGGCACTACACTTATCAGCGATAATCAGTACAAGCCATTTTTCCTTGACAAAGTTTCTGTCCAATCCTATCAGTCACTCGCTGAACAGATTGCCAGTCATGCATGCTTTGCGGTTGCTTCTGTATTGCACTGGCACTGACTTCACACCTTTGAAACATTATAGTTTGGCAGACTTACTAATAGCGAACAGCGGTAGCTTTTCAGATCCATCCATATTCATAGCAGACAAAGTAAGATGCTCTTTACTTCTCTTGATGCCATGACAACAGTCTCCTCTGAACATCATTGTGCAGTCCGGCAGCAGCTTAAAGAGCAAACCGGTTTCATCTCACTGAAGATGTTATGTTCGTCATATCGATCTAGCAGCTGTGGTAGTTTATTTTACAGTCAGTCCTTGTCTAATTATTGTGGTACAGACTCTGATTCTCTACTCCGAATGCGGAAGATAACAGCTCAGCGTTTCTTAAACCGATGCAACCATCCATCACTGCAGTTTGAGTCACCGCGACCAAGTTCACAGGCAAAACTAGCCACCGTCTCATTCAATATTGCACCAGACACAGGTGCACCAACTGAATGCACTCGCTTTAAGTAAAGGAAAAGAGCATCTTCAACATCATCATATGTAGACTTGGACATTTTTGGCTACTATCAGCAAACTGCCCAGTGGATTTGTATTTCTCACAGTTAATCCAAATATCATTAACTGTCAACTTACTAAGACCATACTCGCATATGATTTGTCTGTGTTTTTTTATTTTCTATTAAAATATTTGACGGTTTAAGTCTAGAGTTATTGAACGCCTCTTCAAACTAACAGACTTTCTGCCATTTTACACAAAACAGCACAAATGTATAAATGCACATACGCTGTTATTGTTGTGACTGTCCAAAACATGTACTTAATAGGGCTTGGTGAGACAACCATGGATGCCATTCTGGACTCAAGCGGGATCCCGGAGTCATTGGCAACGCAGTAGCGCTCCCGCTGTGTGGCACTGTTACATAATGCTACATCATAGTTATTTATAGACTGTGACAGTCTTTCATTAATCAGTCCGTCTTAACGATGCAAATGTACTGCAGGACACCACTAGTATTCCATTATAATGAAATATGATAGCTCCTATCAGCAGCCACAGGGACCTAACTATTAATCCGGTATAAGTGAAATACACTAATAAGTAAGTTTGTTATATCTAACGCCTTTTCTACACATTTATGTCAGTGTACAGCTGAGACCTGAGGACCCTGTCCATTATAGCTAAGATTCCGTTATAACAGAGTCTGTTATAATGAGATTAGACTGTAATATTGTTTTCACATCCTAAGAAAGTTACTAAAAACAAAGAGGTTTTGCATTACCATGCACTTCAGAATGACTTCAACCCTCAATGATTTACCAAAAAACACAACAAATTTTACCAAGAACAAAACAAAAATATGAAGAAAAATAAGGGATAATCAGTGTAATTCAGGCGGAGTTGAGGTGTACTCCTATCACAGCTATCAACCTCAAGTCACTGCTTTCTCATGAGAAAACCAGTTGTGACACTTGCGGCTGCTCAACTTATTTGGATTTAAAAGATTCTTGGCCTTACAGAAAATATGCAATGCCTCCTGTAAGGCTTTTTACTTCCCTCATGGACATCAAAGGATACTGGTTTGACTGCTTGACCAGATATTTCAGCTTCAGGCAGCAAGCCTTCAAATGGTTTCTATATTCCTATTATCTGTAAAAGTTAGAAATCTACTAGTGTTCTGCAAATAAAAAGCATTTCCACCTCTGCTGAACTCCCTCTCACATTTTATTTTTTCATTGATTTTTTTAGGTATCCATAACATAGCTGAAATAGGTACTCTACTGCACCCTTGTTGTTCTTCTTTTGGCTTTTCCCAGTTAGGGGTCGCCACAGTGGAACTCTGGTCTGCTAATGATTGGCAGTAGATTTTTTAAGGTGCTAAGGTGCTAGCTCAACGCCCAACCTTCAACGAAGGCATGCCCATTTACACATGTCTTTTGAATGCCACTCGACTGCGGGGAGGACATGTAGACTCCACACAGAAGGCGCTCCAGCTGAGAATCGAACTGGAGAACCTCTTTGCTGTGAGGTGACAATGCTACCGCTAGGTACTCTACTAATGCACATTAACAAATTAGCTGGTTAGAGACAAGAGTCCCTACAATTAAACTATTACTATATTTCACCACTGCGAAATGACAGTCCTCAAAGCTTTTCCTATTGCTTTTGCTTGAGACTTTTAACTGGCTTGATAGTTCTCACCACTAGTCCATTAGATTGCAGATACTGTCAATCTAGCTCACTTAAGTATCTTAATTCCAGAGTTCTGCATAGCAGACCTGTGTCCATCTCATCAACAGAGTTTATTGCACAGATTACACTTGCAACGGGTATCCGTTTATTTCGAGGAGCTCAGAACAGTAACATAGACGCAAGAAGATATAAAGTTTCTCTGAAATGGAATAATTCACTACAGCTAAGCTCCACAGATGACAATGTTCTTTAGTAACAAAATGACTATGGAACTGCATCTCTATATTGCTCTTGTGCTATTCAAAAAATATAGCACAGCTCAACCCTACTTGTTCAAATTGACATTAAATTGTCTTCTATTCTTTCCTTGTACTGTATTAATCCCAACATTATTTGAGTATCCTCTAAACAATTTTTCTCAGAAGAATGGAAAACAACAAAAATTATGTACTTAACAGAATGTCAGATTTAAAAGAAAATTCAGCAGCAGTAGGGGACATTTCCCAAGGTAACTAATTTTAGCCCCAGGTCAAGGTTTACAACAGAAGCATAACAAGGAATTGTACTGTACATACAATAAAAATTATACAGAATTAAAATAAGCAGCAGTGGTTAAAGTTAATGAGATTTCTTGTGATAATGTACAGTTACATTTTAAGCAGTCTTCCCCACTACCCCCAGTTTCTTTATCTTTCCAACATGCACATCACCAGGTATGGAAATAAGCAGAGTATTTAAATTTGGTATTTTTTGCATTAAAATATTCAAAGTGGATTGCAAGAAGCATACTGTAGAGTACAGGGGGTAGGGTGCAGAAAATACAACTATTTAAAATAGAAAGTACAATTATTTGCAGAGGAAATTATACCAAGTTATTAACTCGTGTCTAGCATTTGTTTTCTGTATTATGTTGGAGTGTGCATTACAGTGCTGAGTATAAAAGAAGAAGGTTATAAGCAGTAGTCTAGCAAAAACTCCTTATAGCAGGATCAAGTGGCTGCGTTTTGCAGGTACTTCATCAGTTTTTTTCCTGAACTCTGTGTGAGGGGCAATTGAAAAGGTCATTCAGATGAGAGTCCCTTCATTTAGGCCCCAGAACCGAAAATACCAAACTGCGGTTGCAAGAAATTCTGGTTGATTGCTGCATCCTAGGAAGTGGGAGATTTTGTGACAAAACGTATAGGGTTGAATTACTTGGAGAAATGGCAGATTTTGAAGCTTCTGAAGTATGCCAAAAACACCACTTTGGTCTTTCTAGCATTTAAACTAAATTTCTTTGTAATTAACCACCTACATAACTTAACACAAAATGTTTGAGATTCTGCATTATTGTGTTGCAGTTTGTGGCAGATTTACAGAATACAAGATCATTTGTGCAAAGCAAAAGTCTGGACAGCCTAAGGTCAGTGGGCAAAGAGTTAGTGAATATCCTAAAAAGAACAGGGGGCAAGTACAGAACCTTGAGAGACATCAGTGATTATATTTTGAGGCAACAGGACAGCTGTGCAAGTAAACTTACCATAAAAGTATATGTCTGAATGATCACTGCTACAGTACCCTTGGCTATTTGGGGTTATATCAGACAAGAATATAACAGCCAGCCATCTTCCAAGGCTTCAGAGCACCTTCCATACACCCAAACTATCAGGCAGCTCGAGATGAGCTGACTAAAAAGACAGGTCTGCGAGCCAAGCCCTTCAGAGCTTTCATGCCAACAGACAGAAGAAGACAGAGCCCTGAAAGTACAATGCTAGGGAAAAAAAACAATATTCACATCCTGGTATAAACAAACTACCACAAAACAAGGGAAATGAAGGAAGGCAATAGCGACTGTTGCAGTGATCATTTGAACATCTGCAGTTGTTATACAGCTGTACTATGTTCAGCATATTGATTACTGCTGTGGTATTCTTAGCTAGCTTACTACATCTGGGATGTGGAAGGAAAAGGTCCAGGAGCCCCAGGAGAATGGTCCTTGCAAAACATGATCTAGACTCTGAGAATTAATCAAGCTTATAGTGCTTTCTACAAGTATGTACAGAGGACCAAGTTGCTGCTTCTAGAATACTTCCAGAATCCAACCCTTTCCAAAAAGTCAAGGTCCTGGTAGAGATGGCCATGACCCTTCCTGGAATACTTTTGTTGTGGCGAGTACAACAAAAAGCAATATTCTTATAAAACCATATGGAAATAGTTTTGATACAGGTTGTCCCTTCCTACCTTCACAAGAAACAAACAACTGATCCCTGTATCTGAAAGATTTAGCTCCATCCAGATAGTACCCAAGTTGTCTGTGGACATCCAATGTACAGAGTATCCTTTCTCCCTCATTTTTAGGTTCAGGATAGAAAATGGGGAGATGGATAGTTTGACTTAAAAATAAACTCAGATACCACTTTAGGCATAAAAGAAGAATTGGTTCTCAAAGAAAACATCATCTCTGTGGATAATGACAGGTTTGCCTCACTATAAGATGTTGCAACTCAGACACCCTTCTTGCAGAGGTCAGAGCTATCAGTAAAATTGTTTTCCATGTTAAGAACCTCAAGTCAGCCAGGTAAGCTGGTTCAAATGAAGCAAGCGCTACATTCTCAAACATGAAATTAAGATCCCAAGAAGGAGCCACTGGTTTTCTTGGAGGCCTCTTATGCAAAAAACTTTTTGACAGGAGAATGCATTGAAAGGGCAAGATCCAGGGACAGACATGCAGAAATGGTCTAGCAATGAACCTTGACGAAGGAGGAGGAAAAAAGATAAGATAGTAACTCGAACAAATATTATAAAATCAAAGAACAACTATCCCTGAATGGGTACTGGTTATATTGCTGGCACCAAGTAGAATGCCTTTCTAGTATCAGGCCTTCTTGCATCCATTAGAACCTCCATTGCCATGTGTAACCTTGGCAAATGATCTTCAGAACCCATTTGCCTGAAACTGTTGCCAAAAAGAAAAGCAGAGAGTCAGACTTTCTGGAAAGGAATGGGGGCTGCCAGGGTGAGTTGGGGGAGGTCAAGATCAATTGAACAGTAATTCTTTCTTGTTGGACTGTCCTTGTTTTGCAGACTTCCTGAATTCATTTTGGTACACTCTTTCCATTTCTTCGTAAACATGTGTATACCTGCATTTTGTTGAGCTTGCTTAATTTTTTTTGCCAAAATTCGAAGAGGGGTAAGAGATTCCTTAGAACATTTGAAAAGGAGGGCTCAGAAATCTTCAACTGACCCCTTTCATCGGACTTTTTGCTCACTTCTGCAGCAGGACCAAAAACTAAATCTCTATCCAAAGGAAAATTTAAAATCTCATTTTATCACCATCTGGGAGATTCTGAACACTACCAGGCAAACTTCCACATAACACCGGTGGCCATAGCCCTAAAGTAGTATCAACAGAGTCAAATACTCACTGTAAACAATGAGTAGTGACTTGTAAAACTGAAGAAACTAAATTAAAACAGATTTGTCCTCACAAGACACTACAGACAAAACATTACTCATACTACCACAATTAGTAGAATAAACTTTACAATATGAGCCTGAGAATTCAAAATTCTGAAAATTTAAGTTGCAGAAGCATACATTTATTTCCTATGCTCATCAATAATCTTTCCATCCTCATCAAAAGTCAAGGATTGGAATTAACTACACATTTAGTAACAGTAGGATTGAATAATGCTATAGCTGCTGGGTCCAGGTTCGGACGAGGGTAAAACAAACGTTGAATGTATAACGTGCCTCATTCTTTTATCTGCCTTGTTAGGGTCAGTTGGCTATCAGGAAAATTGCAGGCAGTGACATACACATCCTCCAAAGCACAGAACTAGAGGAATGGTTGGTTCTGGAAATTCCTTCTGTAGAAACATAGTATTTTCTAAGGGACTGAGAAACCTCAGTGCTCTACCACTAAAAACACTGGCACATTCTGGAAATAATCTCAGAGAAAGAGAAACTTCCACAAGGGAAAATAAAAACTGAGCTCTCCTCAGAGTCTGAATTAGAAATCGGAGGATAAATCCCCACCTATCCCTACATATTCCTGTCCAGATTCAAAATCTTGAATCTCTTCAGGAAAAGTGTAATCCCTCTTTCTTTTACCAGAAACTATCTTATAAGACAGATCAGTACCCTAAATTAAACCATGTGCAGGGCCAGTAAATCTCCACAATTTGGCAGCCTTCGGAAGTTAAGAGATGAAGGGGTGTCACGTGACGTTGGACTGCGGGTCCGTGTGCCCCAGTCCGGGTCCCAGCCCCGGGTGAGGGAAGACTATATTTGAGGAGGAAAAGATGCATGTTTAATTTCCGTTTCTTTTTGACAAGAAATATGGGGCCAACATGTTAACTGCAGCAGCAGCTTTCCCAGGGATGGGCACAACATTCTGACAAAACAGGGAAATATTCCTTGTTCCCTCTCCCAAGACCAACAAGGCTGTTTGCTTAACTTTTTCTTTTCTGTGGCTGTAAGGAGGACAGACCATGGGACCATTAGTATCTTCCATGGTCAAGCCAAAAATGTTGCCTTTTCCTCTAGGAAAACAAGCAACAAAAGCTGGTAAAAATTAGAAATCTTTAAAAGTCACTTTTTTCATATAAAGACACAATAAAAAGCATTTAAAAACACTATGCCAGCCCCAAAAAGTAAAATAAATACAATTTCTCCACAGGAAAAATATGATTTTCAATTACTTTAAGCAACTTTTAAACTGAAAGGAAAAAAATTGTGCTCTAATTTAAAAGTACAATAAAGTGTTGTGACAAACCCTTAAAATCCAAACTCCGAGTTATAAAATAAATTTCCTGAACAGGAAAGTATTATACAAACATATCTTTAGAATGGAACCCCCCTCCCAACAAAGAGAACTTATCTGCCTGGTAAAGGAACAGCACAAGCTGACAGCTGATCTTCAAATGCCTTAGAGGGGCATACTCTTCAATGGTAGGAAGGCTCTGAAGGGCTTGGAGCCCAAACCTGTCTTTTTATTCAGCTCAGTTCGAGCTGACTGACTGGGTTTGTGGAAGATGGCATGAGGTTTGGAAGCTGACCAGCTGTTATATCCTTGACAGGATATAACCTCATATAGCCAAGGCTACTGCAGCAGTGATGAATATAAAGAACATTATTGTATCACTGCTATACACTTAACTGTGAAGGTTCTGTGAAACAGATAATTAGTGAACCAGCCAAGAGAAGTGGACCCAAAACTGGAGGATGCAAGACAGTTTAGCAGCAGGTCAGAATTCAGAAACAAAAGCCTTCATACAGCCAAGGAAAAAAGGCTACTCTACCAAGACTAAACACTTTTATGCACATTAAAAAAAAATAACAATAAAAGCTGGTAAAGCCTTCTAGCTATATGAGATTGAGATTAGACAATCTTTCAGATAATGTAAAGATGTATATATCATGAAATCTGCAGTAAGCTGTCACTGGAGAAAAGCATTTGGTAAAAGACTCTTGGATCAGTAGAAAGTCCAAAGGGTAAAGAAGTAACTTGACAATGCAATCCCCAAAACAAAGAATCTTTAAAAGGATCTGTAGTTCTTGTGAACGGGGGTTTGCAGATAATGATCTTTTATGTATAGAGTAACAAAAAAGACCGGAGGGAAAAGAGAGAAAAAAATTAAGTGTCACGACTTTAGAAATCTGCACAAAAGTGTTTAGTATGGACAGGTCTAGAATGGGCCTTCAGGTATCCAATTTTCTGGGTACCAGAAAAAGTCCTGAGACACTGACTCTATAACCCCCTGAAGCATTAATTTTAACATGACTGGACGTGCGAGATGAAGCTGGTCTTTTGGGATCTGAGAGATTCTTGATAAAGTGGCTAGAGATGCCCATTGGAGCTTGTAACCACATTCTAAAATATTGGTTCTAAAATATATAGTACCCCAGAGTCTGTAGTTGTAGTTTGCCATAATTAAAGTAAAAAAGAAAGGTGCTTTGCAATTTTCTGAGGAAGGACAACAAGGTGAAAAAGGGAGAGATAAAGTGTCTGGCAGAAACAGTCAGACCCCCCCCCCCCCCCTCAAAAGTTAAATCCTTGAGATCCAGGCATTCTTTTGGAGTTTCCTTGTCACTTTCTTTTAAACTGCTCTTTTCCAGACTTCTGACCAAATCTGTAAGGTTTACAGAAAAAGGGTCCTGAACTGGATGATAGCTACACTGAAACTTAGGAACTGGAGATAAGAGTGGTTTAATTCCCTGCATGAGTTTTCTGCTTTCAATTTTTTTTGAAAATTTCAGCAAAAGCATTACCAAATAGTTCTAAAAGTTAATATGGCAGTCGTATATACATTTTTTTGCCATACGTGTCAAGAGCTCTGTCATCCTTAAAGTTGGGAATTTGTTTACAAGAAGGAAAGGTTCTAGCAGCTTTGCGGGGATCCAAAGAAATGACTGCAAGGTCAGTACAGGGATTTTTACATAGGTACTTATGTTAATCAGGAACGCTATAAAACCGGTCTGTCTTCCAATTGGCTTTTTCCAGAGTCAGTGGCAATGCTGACACTGACGGGGAATGAATAAGTACAATTCGGAGAAGGAAAGCTGAAGGTGAGAACACTTTAGGATCAGCTAAATTCTATGACAGAGAAAAGTCTTCAGCAGCCCAGTGGTGCCAGCATTATTCCCACTGTTGAACTCTTATACACAAAACATCCAAAAGTATGATGCTAGTTCACAAAATAGTAGAGGCGTTTAATGAAACCATCACAAGGGTGATGGTTTAGTCACAGGCACATTTACAAAATAATGGAGAAGGCATTGTGACTAATAGATGGTAGCTATATGCCTAGTGAAAGAACAAATAAATACAAAAAATACTTCAAGGAGTAGAAAAGGAGAAAATGAAAACAAAAAAGCATATATTCATACAATTATCATAAAAAAAAACTTTTCTGAAAAAGACAGGCTTGGGCTATTCACTGAAGGAAGACCGCTTTTACACAGCAAGCAAGAACTGTAGACAGAGCAGTGTATGGTGCATTATGGTTGCCAAAGGAGTGATTCTTATTCTGGGAAAGACTTCTCGGCTAAGTTGTCCTAACACCTTAAGTCCTAGTGGTTACAGAAAATGGACTACTTACCATATTTTTAGTTTTGCAGTAATATTATGAGTAGAAAATGACATTGTGATGTGGAATTTGGAATCAGAGGAAGCATAATGAAGTTCTGAAGATTTTCTCCGGCTTTCTTGGTGCTATATCCACTCCACTGAGATGTAGGCCTGTGGTTTAATATGCCAACATGTGGCTACATGGCATCAACTCTTTCTTAAAGGTAATTAATATCTGGGGCTAAGGGAAAGACAGGACTGCTGCTAATTTATATATGACAAACAGGCATATAAATTCATCTGTGGTACCAGTTAATACTGGCAAAGGTATACTGCTGCCTCGGGTAATAACTAATACCTGCCACACCCAAATATATGATCACTTTGCAAAACTGCACATCACAGTTATAAAATGTATTTATATACACTCTGTTGACCGGGTTTGTCCTAGTAGGCCAATAGCCACTTTTCAGGGGAGAAACAAAGTGGTATTTATACCAATGGAAATTTGGTCAGGACACAGGGGAACTTCCCCTACTCGTCATTGTTATGCGTGAGACCCATTTTGGTGGAGCACTTCTCGTTTCTCCTCCAGGAGCAGAGCCAGCCTGGGTAAACAGGGATGCAGATGGAGAGAAAGAAGGAGATGATGGATTGGTGAAAGAAATGAAGGAAAAAGCAAATATGAAATATGCAGGATTCTGAGGAAATATTTCAAAGTAACCTCTTTGATGCAGATGAGTCAGCAAATGACAGATGTGTAATTGCAACCATCTAGTCAGGAGAGTTGCAGGATGACGTACTTAAAGAAATGGGGGTGTTGAGTGAACAAGAAAATGAAGGAGATGTTTCTTAGGGAGACATTATGGCGAAAATACAAAAGGAGTATGCACAGACAATCCTGAAGAATAGTGGTAAAATAGAAAAAAAAACATATGCAGAGAAAGTAAAAAAAGGCAAAAGCGGAGTAGCAGAAAAGAAAGCAGAAGAAAATGAAAAACCAAAGTATGTGGCAAGGATTCAAAGTGTTAGATGTTATAAGATGTGGCAAGTTAAAACTTTGGGACAAAAATTCATGGGTTTACAAAAGGGGTACGTATAGAACTGAAATAGATTATTTTATACTATCGACTGGTTTAATTATAGCTGAAGAGGAGGTAGTTGAAACAGGATTTTCTGATCATCTTGCAATATGGCTAGAGATGAAGGAAAACAAGAAATATATACAAATAGGCAAAGGAATAAAACAAAAAAGCATGGAATGAAGAAAAAACATTAGTAATATGATCTTTCCATAACTGTATTACTATGAGAACATTTTATAAAAACTGGTCTGAATGGTGGATTATATTTAAGGAAAATATAAAAATGTGTTTTACAGTGGCAATACGATGTGAGAAAAGTAGAGAATGAAAAATACAAAACATATACTGATGCATTGGATGATTTAGAACATGCCAAAATTCTTTGATAAAAAAAAGAATTATATATATATGAAAGAAATCAAGAAAAATACAAGAATTGTTATATTAACATATATATTGTTTACAAGAAAAAAGAGAAATATTGAGTTACTTAAGCAGATTAGTAAAGGAAGATGGTAGTGTAATAAGAAATATAAAAAAAATGTAAAAGAAGAAATAGAAAGAACTCCGGTAAAGATTACAAAAAGTATAGTACAATATGTACAAGAAAGTTTTAAAGAAAAAAGGTGGTTAAAAAACATGGGAAGTAAAAAAGTTAATAGAAAGAGAGAAGAAAGAGTTGGACATTTTCTTTAAATGAGCTAGATAAAGTATTAGGACAAGTAAATATAGATGCAGCTGTAGGCCCAGATGGAATAGGGTATGAAATGTAAAACTTTAAGGGATAGGCAAAAAAAAAGAATATTTTTTTAAAATTTTGAATGAATGGTTAAATGAAGGTTTTAATGTATAAACAAATTATGTATTGGAATGCCTAAATTCATATGGGAGAAGGAAGACAGAAAAATTAAACTGGAGACCAGTAGTATTGAATAATGATTTTAAAATCTTTATGAAAATAATACAATAGAGATTTGAGACTAAAATGGAAAATATTATGAGAGTGTGTACAGTATATAAAAAGGGGAGGGTTGTCAAGAATTATTAATGACGGAGAAATCGTGGACGATATTATATAAACAAAAAAGTAGCGAAAATCATGACAGGAGACCTTAATAAGGCATGTGACAATTGGACATGAAATCTTGTGGGTAATAATAAAAAAAATGTAAGTGAAAAATCTGTATGTCAGCGTATAGTAATAAAGTAAAAATACTTGTAAATGGCTAGTTAAGCCAAGAGGTACATATGAAGAGTGGTGTAAGACAAGGATGTCAAATGAGTTGTCTACTTTTTACATTAGTTATGAATGTGACAGTATGTGAAATAAATTACAAAATGAAGGAGGTGGAGTACATAACATTTGAAGGGTTAAAAATTACAGTTCTGTCAAAATATGCAGATGACATTATAATAATTGCAAAAACAAAATTGGGATAAAAAACCTAAAACTTTACACAAATGATTGCCTAGGGATAGCTTTAAATGAAACAGAAAGTAAAGGTTTATGTGATGTAGTAAAAAGTTGGGTATATATTTTACAATGAATGAAATTTCTGTGTTACATATAACATTTGTGAATAAAGGCGCAGGTAGAATTCAACGGTGAAACAGAAAAAATAAAACAGACATTTATTTTCTGGAGAACATATAAATCATCATTCAGAAAAAAAAGGCTTATTTGATAACTGTATTTATGTTGCCAACAGTATCTGGAAAGGAATTATTGCACATGATTTTTTTTGGGGGGGTTCTAGATTAAACCCAGTAAAAATAGAAGTTTTGCATGCAAATGAAGGAGGTGGTTTAGGGTTAATTAACCCACTAGTATACGCTGCTTCATTAGATTTGTACAGAGTGTTTATTTTATTTGACATTTGTTTACTGGGAAAGTCCAACTGGGTATATGCTCATTTTCAGTGGAGGCCCGGGGAGAAAAGCTCCAGAGAACATGTTAAGTAAATTACACATTGACATTATTTACAAAGACTAAGACAATATCACAGAACATTTAGTTATGTACTTACCATAACGATAGATGTATGTGATCCATCTCGCCTACATTCATAACTGATGGGCTCAGAGCCGAGAATCGGCTCCGACTCGGCCGATACACTAGCACGAAGTCTCTCATAGGCTGGGCCAACCCCTTATCCCAGGATGCACCACGCCCAAACCCCAGATCTTGTTTGCCCCACAACAACTCATCCACATGTACCAATCCGACTGCACAACAGTGTTTCTTCCAGATCCAACAGGTAGGGGGGAGGAGGGCGGGTACGTAAGAATGTAGGCGAGATGGATCACATACATCTATCATTATGGTAAGTACATAACTAAAAGATGTAATGCGATCCTATCTCGCCTACATTCATAACTGATGGGACAGCGTCCCTAGCACCTAGATCCTGGGAGGCTCACTGGAAAACACTCCTGAGCACCGTGGAACCAAAGGACGCCCGACCCCTAGACGCCACGTCCAGTTTGTAATGAGAAATAAATGTATGTGGAGAAGCCCAAGTGGCCGCTGCACATATCTCATCCACAGACAGTCTGGCGTGGAAGGCCACTGAAGTTGCCATAGCCCTAGTAGAATGCACTCTAACTGGAAATGGAAGGTCCCTTCCTGTTGATGCATAAATAAATGAAACACAATCCCTAATCCACCTAGCGATAGTGGTCTTAGTTACTGCTTTGCCAATCCTGTTATCTGCAAAGGCCACAAATAACTGGTCTGATTTCCTCTGCTGCTGTGTCCTATCTAAGTAAAACCTCAGTTGTCTATGCACATCCAACTGATGAAGTCTGTATTCTGCCTTGTTGGAAAATTTCGGAAAGAAAACTGGTAGCTCTATAGATTGTTGCAGACAAAGAGCAGAAGAAACCTTAGGAAGAAATGACGGATTTAATCTTAGAGATACTCTATCCTTATGAAAAATTAGATAAGGAGGCTTGACAGAAAGGGCTTGAAGCTCTGAAACCCTTCTGGCTGAAGTAATAGCTACCAAGAAGGCAGTCTTCCAAGATAAGAATTTTTGCTCACAAGTGGCCACTGGCTCGAAGGGATGAGACGTCAAGGCTCCTAGAAAAACATTCAAATCCCATGGCAAAACAGGTTGCGACACCGGGGGGCGAAGCAACCAAGCTCCCTTGAGAAAGGCCTCACACAACTTATAACTCATGAGTGAAGGCTCAAAGGCAACATAATAATTAGAAATCGCTGCCAATTGGACTTTAAGCGTGGAGACAGCGGAACCCTGTCTAAAAAGAGTTGCCAAAAAATCTAATACTGCCGACACCGGGGCTGTCAGAGGGTCAAGGTTGTATCACTGGGCCCAAATGGCAAACCTTTTCCATTTATTAGAATATATCTCCTGGGTGGAAGCTCTGTGGGAAGAAGACAGAATCTGGACCACCTCAGGCGAAAGGATATGCTGTCTGACTAAGGTCGGAAGTGGAGCAGCCAAGCTGCTAGCTTGAGAGTTTACAGTGATGGATGGGCCTGACCCGACTGAAGAGTCAGGAGGGTCTGGAACTGGGTCCAGAAGCCAAGGACCCTCCACTGCACACTTCCGAAGGAAGGGAAACCAAACTTGGCAGGGCCACTGTAGTGCGATCAAAATCATGCTGCTTCCCAAGCAGATCGCCTTCTAAATCAGTTTTGGCAGTAGAGGGACCGGAGGGAAGACATAGAGCACACCGGAGGGCCAATTGTGGACTAGAGCGTCCCTGGGTGACTCCCCCTGGGGGGGATCAGGGAGAAGAAATTGCTGCACTTCGCATTCCAGGGGCTGGCGAAAAGGTCGCAGCAGGTAAACCCCCACTTGGAGAAGATCCGAGCCGCTACTTGGTCATTCAGGGACCATTCGTGAGGCATCAGAATAACTCTGCTCAGCCTGTCTGCTAACACACTGGACTTCCTCGGAATGTGCATTGCCACTAGAAATCTCTGGGAAGCAATCGCCCAATTCCACACTCTCATGGCTTCTCTGCAAAGAGGATAAGACCTGGTTCCTCCCTGCTTGTTCAGGTACCATACCACTGCCATATTGTCTGAGAAGATTGCGATGGTACCCTTGGGAAGAGAGCTGTGAAGTGCCTGCAACGCTAGAAGCACTGCCCTCATTTCCAGAACATTGATATGCAAGTAGGTTTTGTGATCTTGCCACGTGCCTTGTACCATTCTGCCCAGATAATGCCCCCCCCCCCTATCTGGGAGGCGTCCATGGTCACTATGGCAATGGGGGAGGGGGGGCAGAAGAATCTCCCCTGGTTCAGGTTGGAGGAGAGGAGCCACCAACAAAGATCTCGCCGTCACGTTTCAGTGATGAGAATCGGGTAGGACAATGGCAGTTCTTGTTATGACCACTGGGTCGACAGGAGCCATTGAAGAATTCGCATGTGCAATCTTGCCAGAGGGACCAGAAGAATGGAGGCCGCCATTGATCCCAAAAGCTGAAGGACCATCCTGGCTGGGGCTTTCCGTCGGGCAGTAAGGCTAGGACTTGGTCCTGTAGTATCTTTATCCTCTCTGTTGGAAGGAATGCTCGCATCTGTACAGAGTCTAGCTCTGCGCCTATAAAGGCAACACGCTGTGATGGCAACAATACAGACTTTTCCCAGTTGAATGTAATTCCTAATAGATGTCCCAACTCGGTGGTAGCACTCACGGCTAGAGTAAGAAGATGCCTGGTGGGGGCGGTGAGGAGCCAGTCATCTAGATACGGAAACACCTGGAATCCCAGATGTCTCAGGTGAGCCGTCACCACTGCCAGACATTTCGTAAACACCCTGGGGGCTGTGGTGAGACCAAAGGGCAGGGCCTGGGAACTGGAAGTGACTAGCTCCTAGGCGGAAGCGTAAATGTATCCTGGACGCTCTGTTTATCTTGATGTGATAATAGGTGTCCTTAAGATCGATGGAGCACATCCATACTCCTTTTTCCAGCAATGGGAAAATGGACTGCAACGTGACCATCCGGAACTTGGACTTCTTTACAAAGCGGTTTAGGCGGCTGAGATCCAGAATGGGTCTCAAGTCCCCTGTTCTTTTCGGCACCAAAAATAACCTTGAGTAAGTTCCTAATCCGGTCTGGTCTGCGGGGACTGGCTGGATGACTCCCTTTCCGAGCAGCTTTGCGACCTCTATGGCTGCTTGATCCCGTTGACTGGGTGGCACGTCCGGGAATTTCCTTGACGGTGGAGGGGGACGGATAAAGGGGATGGTGTAACCTCCAGCGATGATACGAAGCACCCACTGATCCTGAGTGATGGAACCCCAGGCCCTTGGATGCTCCGAGAATAGACCCCCGACTGGCTCCGGAGACGCACAGTCGGGCAGTCCCTCAGGGACACTGGAAGGAGGAACCACAAAAGGATTCGCGGTCTCTTGAGTTGCGGGGGCCTCTGCCGCCTCTAGGGCGACGTCTTCCAGAATAATTCCCCCCCCCTCTGCCTCTGGAAGGGGGGTAACTCTGATGGGCAGGGAAAGACTTTTGGGACTTTCTGAACCACATCTTTCCTCCCCTCTGAGCCTTGGGATAAGGTCTAGAGGGAAGCGAAAAACGGGCCCCAACGGCAGACAAAGTCTTACCCTCCTGCTCACATCTAGTGAGTGTGTCTTTCACCTTGGGTCCAAAGAGGGAGGACCCATCGAATGGAGCGTCGGTGAAGGAAGACTTGAATGCCTCCGCAAAGTGACACAAGCGCATCCAGGCTTGCCTCCTAAGGGCTAC
Source organism: Protopterus annectens (assembly GCF_019279795.1). Lineage (NCBI taxonomy): Eukaryota > Metazoa > Chordata > Ceratodontiformes > Protopteridae > Protopterus > Protopterus annectens. Next base: position 1,333,225,411 of record NC_056745.1, read on the forward strand.
GCCCGAACTCGCTGCCCTACCCGCCCCTTCGGCTGCATACGATATGAGCCTCATGGACGAGTTAACAATCGACGAAAGGGTAGACAGCTGGGTGTTGACAGACTGCGTCAACGCCTCAGGCATGTTACCCGACAGGGTATCTCCCAACTCCTTTATGAGATCCCTTTGGAGCCTCGTAAAGTGACATAAATAATTCAGTGACCGCAGGGTAAAGGTCGCTGAAGTCAGGGTACGCTTCCCATACCTATCCATGCTCCTGGACTCCTTGTTAGGAGGATGGATAGAAGTAGATGCCTCTGCCACATCCTGCTGGGTGGCAGACGCCACCACCATAGCATCAACCGGAACTCCCTTGGTTAGAAACTCCTTGCCAGGGGGTGCGGATAAAAACTTGTTGGGGCGAAAAGGGGCAGTAAGGCCATGTATATAGTGTTCAAGCTCTACAGACCCAAATTTTAGCAGTAAATTACTGTCATGGTTTTAAGATAAAGAAAGGTTAGAGTTCAAAGAGAAAGAGTATATGATTGTTAAGGTATTACCTAAGGTAAGGCTAAAAAGGTGGGTAAGCAAGATAGGACTGTAGGGTAGATCAGGAGAAAAGTACAGCAGAATTAGAGAGATGGGAACAGTAATGGTACTACAATGGTGTGGAGCATGGGCAGATCCAATTATTGGATAAATGTTCTTTCGCTCTAGACTTAAAAGTAGTGAGGTACAAGTCTGATGGATTCTGACACCATTAGATCTTTGAGGTCTGTAAATAGATAGTAGATACTTGTGAGAAGAATGAAGGTCACTAGCTGGAATATAAGCTGAATTAATGAGGTAGTTTCTGAAACTGAGGAGGTGTATAGTATTTTGTGTGTTAAAATTAGTTGATTGAATGTCAGTAGGTGGGGTAGTGTGAGCTAATTTAAGGACTTCAGAGCAATGGTGAGAATAGAGGGCCTGCCCTGTGGCAAATTTGGCTATTTTATTATCGCACTGAGTTTTGCTTTGAGTGAAGTGTGAAGACTGGTTAGAATAGGGGAAGAGTACAGATGGGTGGGTAACAGATAAGTGGTGGCAAGGGTTACTTTTGCAGAGTTGGAGATACATTTTTTAATCCTGTACAACAAGCCCAGTTTTTGATTTTTTTTTTTTGCAAGTTGTTACTGATGTGCAGGTCAAACACAAGATTGTTGTCAATTGTCACACCTAATAGTTTAGAATGAGAAACATTGATCGAAGTATTAAGAGAAGTAACAGAAAAGTTAGAGGTATCTGGACTAAAATTGTTTTAATAAAAATAGTAGTAGTTTTTTTTTTTTTGATTAAGTAAGAGAAGGCTGCTGGCAAGCCAAGACTCAATGGAATTGATTGCATCTTGGCTTAAGCTATGAAGATGGATAAGATTCCTGACAAAGCAGATTAGAGTAATGTTGTCAGCATATTGAACAAGGATTGCTTGTTTAGTGGTGTTATTAAGACAATTAATAAAAATGTTAAAGAGGAGTGGACCCAGTATAGAGCCTTGGGGTACCCCAGTGCTAACTGGTAAGTAAGGAAGGAGAAAAATTAGAGTTCCATTTGACTGGGTGATATCTGTTAGGAGAGGTAACTGGTGAACCACTGTAGGGTAGTTTCAGTTAAGCCAAAAAGAGAGAGTTGGGATAATAGTTTGAGGTGGGAGACAGTGTCAAAGGCTTTTGATAAATCTAAGAATACAGGTGAGGCACAATTTCCTGAGTCACAAGCTTTATTGCAGCATCAGTAAAGGATAGTAGAGCAGTGATAGTGTTGTGGGCTAGTCTGAATCAGAGTTTGGTGGGGGTGGGGGGGATTATTGTCAAGTAGGTATTGAAGAAATTGTCTTTGGATACATTTCTGTAGAAGACTATATAGTAGTGAAAGTATAGCAATTGGTCTATAGTTGGCTATTTCTATGGAGCTGCCATCTTTGTGGACAGGAAAGTGCAAGAACTTTTTTCTACAGGGAGGCGACATAAGCCTCCTTGATAGATCTATTAATGATTATGAAGACAGGATAAGCAAGGGCAGCCGCAGTGCTGCAGCCTCACAACAAGAGATTCTCCTGTTCGATCCTCGGCTGGGGTGCCTTCTGTGTGGAGTCTGCATGTCCTCCCTGTGGTCGCATAGGTTTCCTCCGGGTGCTCTGGTTTCTTACCACATACCAAAGACATGCTGTAGGTGGATTGGACACTCTAAATTGGCCCTAGGCGTGAATGCGTTCATGTGTGTGCCTTCTGTGGAAGGTAGGCTGGCAACTCGACACCGTAAAACTCCACTGCCAATCATGAGCAGGCAGGTGATCCGCTGTGGCGACCCCTAACCGGGAAAAGCCAAAAGAAGATGACGACAGGGTAAGCAACTGAGTCAGCTGCCATTCTTAGGAATTCATGGGATAGATTATCTGCAAAGGAGGAACAGGGCTTGAGTTTGCACAAGAGAGATTTAATATAGGAAGTGGGAACTGGTTGAACTGAAAATGTGGAGATACACATAGTAGGAGGCTAACAAAAGGTAGATGGGGTGGAGGGAAATTATTAATGATGGCTGCTATGCTATTAATGAAGTTAGAGTTAAACTGAGATGCTATGTCAGCGGAGGAATTGTTGCAGGAGGTTTGAGGGAGGACTCATTTCCAGGGTGTATTTTTTTTTGATAATGTGCCAGAAAGTTTTAGGATTGGATTGTGCTGACCTTGTGGCTTTGTGTAGAACTGCTTTTTATCTAAGCTTGGTGTTTCTTTACAAGGTTATGCAGTTCCCTGAAATGCTGTATATTATTGTGTGTCTTATGTTTTAGTTGCAAGTCTATGCCTTGCGTCTCTCTCTTGCATTACTGATCTGGTATAGACAGAAAGCCAAGGAGTATAGTTGGTTTTGATGACTCTTTTTGGTGTTAGTGTTAAGAAATGTAGAATTAAAGTGTTCCACTGCCTCATCTAGTGGTAAGTATTTAAGGAAAGACCAATTAATATAGTGGTTTAAATATTTTTTGAAGGCCTACTGGTCAAAGTTGGTTAAGTTGCGTACTGTCTTGTAGGCATGACATTTGCATGAGCGAGAGATAAATCTAGTTGTGCAGATAGGGTTGGTGATCACAGTCTGGCAGTGTTTCAGAATGTATGAAATTACTGGGATGGGAGACTAAAATCCAATCTTGTGCCATTTCTGTGTGTTGAGTTGGTATAGGTTAGGTAAGTAATTGAGAAAATCCATACAAGTTAATGCTATTGGTGGGGAAATAGGAGTTAAGTTTCTGCCAGTCAATGTTGACAATGCCTAATATTACAGTTTCAAGAAAAAACATTTGTTGACAACCATGACAGAATATTTTCCAAAGCTGATAAATTATTGGCAGGGGGTATTTATAAAGCAATAATGCAGAGATTTTTTAATGTTAAGTTGAGGTAGGTGATCAATAGTTCGGCTTTGTCAAAGGAGGGCACTGATTGGTTGTGAGGAGTTAAGAAGATGGAGTTTGGATACAGTACTGCTACACCGCCTCCTTTTCTTTTTAGTCAGTCGGCTCTGAGCATATTTAAACCAGTTGGTATTACTTTGGAATCTTTGATGTCTGGTTTAAGCCAGGTTTCAGTGATTACTATTAAGTCAATGGCATTGTACAGTTGCCCATACATGCAATTCTGAGACTTTATTGCACATGCTATGTATGTTAACCGGGATAAATTTAAGCTTATTTTGTGTACTGGAGTTTGAGTTAGAGATGGCAACTGGGTAATGCTGGGACCTGGGTTAGGGTAGATGTCACCACAGAGTTGAAGAAATTTAAAGAATGTATAGTAGAGCTAGGATTTCAGTTTGGTTAAATTGTCAACATGTTGAATGTTATATAAGTAAAGATGTGCATGAAACATTTGAGGTTTAAAGACAACATTACAATCTATGTGCTAAAGTGGATAAATGAAAATATGAGAGATTAGTAGTAAAACTATATAAATATAATTATGATAAATTTGGGGGTATGGTAAAAAAAAAAAAGCTAAAAAGTGTATAAATGAGAAAAATAACACCAAGAAAAAAAAATATTTTTGTGGAAAATAAAAATTGATACAGGAAAGAACACAGAAGTATGTATTAAGAATGTAATGATAAATCACTGCTATGTAAAACCACAGGAAAATCTAACAGATAAGAAATAAAACTATAAAAATAAGAAGCAAACTGTGTAATTGGAAAGTAAGATGTCAAGATTTTTTTGTGCAGACTGATGACAGATAAATTGCCAGTAAAAGGAAATATGACATATAAAAATAAAAGTGATAGAATATGTTTTCATTATCAAGAAGGAACATATGTTTTTGACATGTAAAAAGAGTAAAACGTTATGGGGAAAACTATGTAAAGAAGATTTTTAAAGATATAAAAGAAGTGGATAAAATAAACATGGAAACTCCATCTCATATCGCATACTCAGAGGCAATCTCTGCCTAACATACAAAGCTATGTCAAACCCAGAGCTGTTGGACATGCTCCACTTAAACAAATCCCAATCCCTCCGAGCTACATGCTCTAGGGACCTAAACCTTGTCACAATAAAGAGAACATGCTGTAGTTATAGATTCCTGTCACAGAGACTTCCCATACTCTGGAACAGACTACCTATCTATGTCAAACAGAGCTCCTCATTAACACTCCAAGAAAAATCTTGATGATTGGATGGGTAATAGGAAATTCACCCCGGGGATCACTTCTGTGGTTCTGCTTGACAGGGGCACAGGAAAATAATTTTCTTGGGTGGCGAAAGCCATGGTACCTTTTTAGCTAGGCTTGTATAGGCCCTAGGGCCAGTAGCCTAGTACCTACCTATGAACCTATATGATTTAATATGGATATTACAAGAATAGAAGTAAAGAATATGTTAAAATAGATAAAAGATTATTTTACATTATATGGAAAAATAATAAATGAAATTATGTTTAATGGTAAATGGATTTTTAGCAACAATGTTAAGTCAGATGGAGGTTATGGAAAAAGGAGTGGGGGTCTAATAGAGATGAAATTTAGCATTGCTGTAAAGAAAATCAATATGTGTAAACAGATTTGCACATTTACATATTTGTACATATGGAAACATTTGCAAATATTTAAGTATTTTGTAAACAATTATACAAGTAATTAAATAAAGGTCCCCTACTCTCTTTTGATAAGTGCTGTGGATCATTTATGTCCACCTGAACTACCATCAACTCAGGCAGATGGGGCCTCACTTTAATGTCTCATCCAAAGGATGGCACACTCAGGAGTGCAGCACTACCCTTATGCTGCACTGCAGTTCCAGTATTGGAAACTTAATCCAACTACCTGATTATTCACTGGCTCCCTAGAACTTCACCTATCTCAGACTGAGACAAGTGCCTTTCAGTTCTATCTTTCCAAAATAATTGAAACTTGACCAAAAAAACTAAAGTTATATACTTACCTTAGTGTTAGATCCTTTCATTCATGTCCGCCCAATATGAGGCGTCATTGAGCCACTTATCAGATCCAGCTTGGCAGTGTTACTGCTCCAGCCTCAAGCCCCTTTAGTATTTATCCTTCCATCATACACTAGGGTCTAGAATTACCTGAAATTGAGTTTGGAATCATGTCAATACACATATGTATCTACATATTTACAAACAGAAAGGTCAACATCCTTCAGGTCATATAATTACATGGAAAGGAGATGAAGGGATGGCTGTCATATCAGATAGTCATTAATGAAAAGATCTAACATTATAGTAAATTATTATCTTCTCTATCCTATTTATTCAATCTGTAAGATTTGATCTGTGGGTCAGAGTCCCAAGCTACTTGAACTCCAGGGTAGCATCATGACAAGAAACCCTTGTGGACAGAGTTACCAAAGGATGTTTTAGCACTAGAAAAGGAACTCAGTTTATAATGTTGAATGAAATTTTGCCTCGAAGACCAGGTGGAAGCTGCGCAAATTCATCTTCTGATGAATACCTGAAAATGGCGGTAAAAGTTGTCACTGCCCTGGTGGAATAAACATGGGGTTACCTAGCAGGAACCGAACACTGCCATGCAAAAAAATGACTGGAAAGGTAACTTTGAAAACTTCTTTTTACCTAGCTTATTTATTGCAAAAGAAGCAAACAGGTGTGAGTCCTTCCTAAAAGTTCTGGTTCTATGAATATACACTCCATTATCTATGCACATATAAATTAAGGAAAATGTACTCTTCCCTTATTAGAATGACCATGACAGAACACTAGTTAATGCATGGGTTGGGTCATAGTCATTTCAGAAGAAGAAAGGATGGCATGGTATACAGTGACACAATGTCCTTGTGAAAAAGCAAAAAGCAAAAAAAAAAAAAAAAAGGAGCAAGCAAAGAAAGTGTGTTGAAGCTTGTAAACTCTTTTGGCAGAAGCGATGGCTACCAAAAACAAGGTTTTCCAAGTTTGGAACTCTACTGGAACTGAGGAAGCTGGTTTAAATGGTGGCTCTGTCATTGCTTCCAGAATGAAGATTAAATCACAAGGGAAACAGGTTCTTTTACTGAAGGTCTAAGTACGACAACGTGTTTGAGAAAGGCATTACAAAGCTTATGTAAGGTAAGGGGACGTTTCTAGTGCCCTGAATGAAAATTAGAGATAACGGTTAGCTTCACTTTCACAGAGAAAAACTAGAGGTAGAGTCAAATAAATATGCTAAAAACTGAAGGGCATCTGGAACTGGGGCTGAAAAAAGGGTTAATGTTCTGAGAAGAGGCAAATATGATGAAACATTTCCATTTTCCAAGCTAAACTCTACAAGTACAGAGTTTCTGAGAGATGCATCATTATCCAGTACTGGAACTGGAGACAGCAAGTGTTTAGTTTCAGGTTGTGAAGATCCATGTGAGGCTTCCCAGAGAGGTGCGAGAGGGGATCCTGGACAGAATCTAATATTCAATGGGAAAGGGGTTCCCTGTGAAGGGGAATCCAAATATGAATGGGTCAGAAGGGGGCTATGAGGATGACAGAAGCCTTGAAACTGATCACTTTTTGTAAAAATCTGGGGGTTTAGGGGTAAAGGTGAGAAGGCATGCAGAAGACTGGAAGCCTACTGCTGGGTTAGAGTATCCCCTTGTGATGGTCTCTGTAGTAGGATCACGGCAAAGTACTTGCTGGATTTGGTGGTGTCTAAGGAGGAAAAAAGGTCATAACGGAAAATTCCAGCGATTAAAGATCTATTTTGCCATCAGCAGATTGAGGGATCACCCATAAGGCATCAGAAGGGATCTGCTAATCTTAACAGCTACTAGACTGCATGTGTGTTATAATTAAATGGTGTGAGGCCATCACTCCTTGTCAGACCCCCATTGCTTCCTAACATAAAGGGTACAATCCGGTTCCTTCTTGTTTGCTGTTGTATCTAACTACAGTCATGTTGTCCGTTTGGATTCAGATCACTCCCGGAGGAAGGCAGTCCTGAAGTTCTTCCAACATGACAGCTGCTTACATCTCTAGGATATTGACGTGAATATCACCCTTGTTTGGGGTCTATAAACCTTGGACCATCCCCCCATTGCAATGCCCACACCCTAGAGAGGGGAGACTGTCGTCACAACCGCTACTGGAGGTGAAAGAACAAAAGGTCTGCCTGAGTAGATATGTGAATGTAACCATTATGGCAAATGCTTCCTACGAGACCACTACACTTGTAAGAGCCACTGTAGTACTCTCATATGACAAATTGAACCATTAGGATTGTCAACACTATTAACCCCAGAATCCCGAGAGCTAGTGCGACAGACAGGAAAGCAACCTGAAGAGTTAGCACTGTGAGGCTCAAAGTCTGAATCCTGTCTGGCAAGAGGGGAAAAATACAACTGCGTAAAATCTAACAGTAGGAGTCTTTCACTGTTGCAGTATTCATAACATGCGGGATCTCTTGCCAAGTATAGCCTCACATCTGGCTATTACACCAAAGGCTTTGCATCCTCCTATCAATGTATGTCAGACTATGCTCCCCACGTAGGCGTAGAGCAGAAAGGCAATCTGTACAAACACTCACTATTCAGAAATGAAGTGCCCCAGGAGAACATGCACATCCAGAGGGAAAAAGAAACAAAAGAAAGAGTCAAATCCCCCTCAGCCAGCAAAGAGCACCAACAGAAGAAAAGAAAACGTAGGGGGCAGGAGGGAGGGGAATGTATACTGCAACAGTGAAAATAAGGGCATCTACTGTTATAGTAAGATTTTACACAACTGTATTATATCTTTCTATTTCACTGTTGCAGTATAAGCTAGTCCTGGCAAATCATGCCCTGCCTCTGGAAGTGACATTCAACTTGTAATGTTTAGTAAAAGTGTGAACAGAGGACCAAGTGGCAGCTACAATGATGGATCTAGTTTCAAAACCCCAGAAGAAAGGTACAGAAGAGGCCACTGTCAGAGAATGAACCCTAACTGAAGCAGAAAGCCGTCTTCCATGAAAGAAATAGCAAAAAAGAAACAGGCTTAGAAATCCAGGAGTTGATGATTTGTTAGAAACCCCCCAAATCTAATATCTTGGTTTGAAAGAAAACAAAAAACTGCTCAAATCTGCAGACAACCTTTGTCTTATCTAAATATGTGAGCTGTCTATGAAGATCCAAGCTGTGAAAAACCTTCTCACTAGCACATTGAGGAAAAGGAAAAGAGGAAGGAAAGAAGCTGGACAGTCTGATTAAGACAACTCATTGACCACCTTGGGCATAAAATGATAGATTAGTATGCAGAGACACACTGCCCCTAAAAACAATCAAAAAGGTTGGGGAATAGCCATCAGAGCCTGAAGTTCAGAAATATTCTCTTGCCGAAGTAAGGGGAACCAACAAAATCTCCTAAGTGCAGTGCTGCAAAGAGGAGGAGACAGGATCAAAAGGAGCCCAAGTCAGTTTTTTGAGGACAAAATTAAAATTCCTAGAAGGAGGAATAGGATTTCTTTGAGGTATGATATGAAGGATGCCTTTAAGGAATTCTTTGACCTCAAAAAGATAGGGCAAAGGTGGGTTCAAGGGCAGACAAGTAGAGATTGCTGATAAGTGAGCTTTAACAGAAGAATATTCTAGGCTAGCATAGAACAGTTCATACATGCAAGAAAGAACTAAAGGGACCCTCCACTGAAAAGGGATCCAGGTTACGCTTGAGACACAAAAAGAATCTCTTCCATTTAGCCATATAGGATTTTCTGGTAGTGAGTTTCTTGGCCTCCTGCAAAAACCTAAGCACGTTGTCAGAAGAGGATTTTGATCCTATTTAGACACCAATCATCTGTATCGACTAAAATCTGCACAATGAGGGTGAACAAGAGACTCCTTTGTCTTGTGTGAGAAGATCCATCTGTTGAAGTATCTTGTTATGACTGCTCCTGGCCAAGTGAAAGAGGAGGAGAACCAATGCTGTCAGGGCCAAAAGGCAGTCACCAGCAAGGTTCACTGGGAGTCCTTCCTGACCTTGTGCAGAGCCAGGAATGAGGAGGAAAAGGAGGGTAAGAATATAGGAACATTGCCATCCAAGAAAAGGACATGGCCTCCACCTTCCAAGACAGAGGACTTGACACTCTTGAACAGAAGAAAGTTACCTGTTCAAAGGGGAGGCAAAAAGATCCGCTTGAGTAATACCCAACTGATGCACTATGTCCAGAAACACCTCTGTGTGAAACATCCATTTATGAGGTTGTGTCCTGGACAGGGAGTCTGTCACTAAGTTACGTTTTGAAGGGATGCAGATCACCTGAAAGGTTACCTGATGGTGGATAGCCAGATGTCAGGCCTGAAGGGCCAATATGCAAAGAAGATAAGAACTTGTGCCCTACGGTTTGTTGATGTACCACACAACTGTGGTGTTGGTAAAGACCTGTTATACCACAGATAATGGAATACCTAAACAGCACGAATAAGTGCCCTCATTCATTGATGTTGACTGATCACTGATGAAGGGGCCATAAACCCTGAACCCTCAGATTGTTGGAAGAGACCCCCACCCCAGACTGGAAAGGTTTGTGAATAGTTCTTAAGTAGGGTTAGGAGTCTGAAAAGGCAGTGCTAGATTGAAGGAGATCTGCTGAATCTACCAGTGCAACTAGTGTTTGAGACAAGGAAGTAAGGGAAATGAAAACTTCACAGGGTGGCAATGCTGGAGCCAAACAGTTGGGAACCCTTGAAGTTTCCTCAAGTGTAGCTTGGCAAAGGCGAGCATGGGAATGGTAGCTGCCAAGAACCCCAGGATTCTGAGAAATTCCCTTGCGGAAATGAGAGAAAGGGGAAGCAGAGGCTGGAAGTAGGTTGTCAGACAGAACCTTGGAAGAAGGGAGAAGCCAACATTGCAACGGTTTGAATTTTGTAACACAAAAAAGTAGTCTTGACAAGGAGTCAGACTAGACTTTCTTGAGATGGATTATGAATCCCAGACTGTGCAGAAGAAGCATGATGAAGTTCAGATCCTATAAAAGCCTGGATCTGGATGGAGCTTGAAAAAGCAGTTCATCCAGATATGGGAACAACTGGATTCCTTGAAGCCTGCAAAAGGCTATAACAGGGGCCAGACATTCTGTGAACACCCTTGGGGCCGTAGAAACACACAAGGGCAAACAATACAGAACTGTAGATGAGAAGAAGCAACAGAGAAGTGTAAAAACTTCCTGAAGAGAGGGTGAATGTGAATATGAAGATAAGCATCCTTAAGGTCTAGGGAGACCAGAAAAGCCTGTGGAAGTAAGAGAAAAAAAGAGAGTCTTGAGGGAAAGCATCTGAAAAGAAGGAATCATTAAGAAAGTATTTAGAAAGGAAAGAACTACAACCAGTCTTCAGGATCAGTCTTTTCTGTGAACCAGAAACATTCTGGAGTAAAACCCTGTTCCTCTCTGGGGTAGTGGAAAAAGGTTGAATGGTGTCCTGATCCAGTAAATCCCTGCAGAGCTCCAGGTAAATGATGAAGTTGGTTTGGAAGAGGTTGAGAAAGACCTGAGAAGGGATTTCCGTACCATAATGTAACTGTGATGGATAATGGACAGAACCCAAGAGTCTGAAGTTATCTGTTGCCAGACAAGAGAGGGATAGGGAAAGCCTGACATACAGTGGAACCTGGCTGAGGGGAAGGAGAGAAAAAGTACAGTTGTGTACACTTACCATAAATGTAGATGCTCGAGTGTATTCACTGTTGCAGTCATTACATTTGGGTAATCTGCTTGTAGGTTGCCCTCAGTCGGCCTGATTAACAAAGTCTTGGGTCGTGCGTTGGTTGCTGTCCCTTTTTCCATGACGTCAGGGGTATAAAACATGCAGCCGACGCCATTACATCAGTATTTCTTGCACCAGATGTCAGGTGCCCCCATAATGGGGAGCAATTAAACATAAAAACACAAAGGTATACCTCCAACAAAAAAAGCAAATACACCAAAAATGCTTTTAAGCATAGTAAAGGAAAGTAGATGTATAGCCAAAAGAAGTTAGGGTGCAGGAGGGAGGGTAACCAGGACTGCAACAGTGAATACACTCGAACATCTACATTTATGGTAAGTGTACACAACTGTACTATGTTCTTCGTTTCACTGTTGCAGTCATTACATTTGGGTAGATTCCCAAAGCTATGGTTGGGAGGAGGAGTTTAGATAGCATTAGGACCAGCTATAAGGCCCTGCAAGACTGCAGTGGCAAAGCCAGCTCTGGATTTTAGAAAAAATTGGCAAATGATAATGCTTGGAGAAAGTATGTACAGAACTCCAGGTAGCAGCTTCTAGGATGTCCCTGGTAGGTATGCCTCTGAGAAAAGCTGTAGAAGTAGATGCAGCCCTGGTGGAGTGAGGTCTGATCCCCTGGGGGATAGGTGTTCCATGGTGCTTATAGCAAAAATGAATGCAATGGCTTATCCATTTAGAAATGGTTTGTTTTGAAATAGCCTTCCCCTCTGCCCCTGCAGCAAATGCTACTAGCAGTTGTTCACATTTTCTTTGAGGTTTAGTCCTGTCCAAGTAGAATCTAAGTTGTCTGTGGACATCCAAGGAATGCAAAATCCATTCCCCTTTGTTCTGTGGATTGGGAAAGAAGGTTGGCAAATGAATGGACTGATTAAGAGCCACACTGGATACCACCTTGGGCATGAAGCATGGACTGGTTCTGAGTGACACTCTGTCTGCATGAAAATCTTTATCAGGTATTTGCTTTCCACAAATAATGCAATTATTAACTTTTACTAACATTGAAGAGGAGCACGAAAAAGTTTCCCCAACGGGGTACTTAGCTTTTAGTTGAAGACTTCTGTTCTGAAACTCGAATACGAAAATGTCAGGAGTCGGCCAACTGGCACTTGCGAACTGCTTCTGCTTCGGGCACTGCCCGGCAAGAAAGACTGATGTAATGGCATCGGCTGCATGTTTTATACCCCTGACGTCATGGAAGAAAGGACAGCAACCAACGCAGGACCCAAGACTTTGTTAATCAGGCCGACTGAGGGCAACCTGCAAGCAAATTACACAAATGTAATGACTGCAACAGTAAAACACGAAGAACATCATGTCAGATGGAGGCAGATTTATCCTGAAAAGGGGACCTTTTAAGTTTTAGAAGTCTGCATGGCTTTATTAGCAAAAATACACTTAGGAACTTTCATCCCTTTAGAGGGTTGACAAGTTTGGCTGCACAAAGTTAGAATTAGGACAGGTTCCCCGAAATTTGGGTATGGGAGAAAAAAAAAATCAGTTTAAGATCCTCCATCATTTTACCTTTGTCTTGTAGAGTCTTACACAAGTCAACAGCAGTAGCAATGCCAAAGAGATTATGATTGTACAAAGGAGAAAACAAATAACCTCATGGCAAACTCCCAGCACGGCTTCCGACCTCATCACAGCACTGCTTGAGCCCTTCTAGCTTTCTCCATTACCATAAACCATAACTGCAATAACATGAACATATCCTCAGCCCTCTTCTTGGATCTCTCCAAGGCATTTGATATGATGGACCACCAATCGCTAATCCACACCGTGAAAACTGCCTAGATACTACAGCCATCCAATGGTCCCAATCTTATCTAAATAATAGACAGCAGGCTGTCCTTTGGCAAAACAAACTTTCTAAACTCCTACCCAACACACTAGGTGTACCCCCTGGGATCCATACTAGGGCCCCTTCTTTTCTCCATATTCATTAATGACCTCTGTTCTGCAATCCCTACAGTCAGCTCTGTCCAATACACAGATGACTCCACCCTGATATGCTCGGCCACGGCTCCAAATGAACTGTGGTCAGCTACACAAACCACCTTTAACACAATTGAAAACTGGCTTTCTGATCGCCGTCTGATCCTGAATCCCAAAAACTGTTGCTTTTCTCGTCTACACATAGGTTGACTGCATTCATTTTTACCATTAAATCTAATAATGGCACAATAATCTTCCCAGACTCCTCTACAAAACTGTAAATTGTTTTAATCGATAATAATCTTAAATTTGACCTACATGTTAATCAATCCATAAAGACCATCAATAAAAACTAGGCTCACTTTTTAGGATAAAAGCCTTCTTAACCCCTCCTGCTAGATTTGCCATAGCTCGTTCTCACCTACTTTCACCTTTTCTCTATGCATCCCCCATACTCTCCAATCTAAACAAATCTGTCCTTAAACTCTCCATTTGCTATAACCACATTGCCAGATTTGCCACTGGCCTACCTTGTAGGAATCACCATTGTATTAACCTAAACCAGCTTGAGTGGCTTGAATTACCCATCTTGATCCAGTATAACCTCATGACTACTGCCCATAAGATCCTTTATAACCCAGACAATACTCCTGCTCTTAAAAATATTATCACCCTCTATCGCAATCCCCGACCTCTTCATTCCTCTAATAAATTACTAGTCCAGACTATCAAAACCATAAACTCTGCCGGTGACTCTCTCTTCCCGAATACTGTAGGCAGATCCTGGAACGCTCTCCCAACCAAAATCACTTTGCTCAACTCCTTGAGTCACTTCAAGACTAGACTTAAACAACATCTGACACTAAACTGGCTATGTCAATGTAGCAAACCCAACTAACTCTCCTTGACAATTAGACTAAAACAGTTTTTTCATTTTAGCTTACCTATGGCACTATCCTGACCTTTACCTTGTTTAACTCTAACATGTTTAGCTATATAACCACTGTAAATATTGTGTCTGTAACTAACTGTAGGAGTTAATATCAGTATTCTTAGCTGTCTTGAATTACTTAATGATTGCCTACTCTCTGAGTTTTCTTTAACACTGGAACTTCTATAAATTGCCTAGGTATGAAACCTCTGTACATATTTTATCTTAAACTTAACTGCTTGCTTAGATATGTTAATTACTTTATACACTGTATTTTTTAATCTAATTTGCTGACCTTGGAGCTTTTCTCCCCAGGCCTCCGCTAAAAATGGACATGTATCCAGTTGGATTATCCCGGTCAACAAATGTAAAATAAAATAAAATAAATAAATAAGGGAGCATCTAGGAGGTGTCCTTAATATCATCCGGTAAAGCTTTCAGGTGAAGCCAAAAGTACCTTCTCATAACTGAACCAAAAGCAGCAGCTCTAGAAGAAGCATCAACTGCATCCTAAATACATTTGATGAAGTAAGGGGCAATCTGAGAAGTGGAACTTAATAAAGAGAGAGGGTAGCAGTCATTCCTTCAGAGTCAAATACGTCACACTACCCCCCCAAAGCTGTAAGAAAAGGACCAAAACGTACCTGGTCATATGGGTTTGATAATTAATGGCCCTGAAGGCGAGTGTGACAGAAGTATATTTTTCCCAACCTTTTCATAGCTCTATTGTCTTTATCAGACAGAAGGCGTTTGGAAGACGGCAAACACTTGGATGGGTTGTCAACAGAAACAGAGACCACAGCAAAGTCTGAAGCACTCTCGTAGCTGCACTTAAAGGCCTCAGGCACTTTATGAAAATAGTCCGGCTTCTTAAGGGAACAGAGGTTTGGAATCAGGAGCCAAAGCAGCAGCTGCAAAAGTATCCAAAAAGACATACAACACAAATGGCACAGCAGAAGGTTTAGGAGATTCCATTTGCAAAAGCTCATAATACCTCTTAAATAGAGACTTGTGAGCAATCTCACCTAGAACATCATGCAAACTACTCGGTCTTAAAAGGACAACTCAAAGGGAGAGTCAAGACTCATGGAATAATCTTCTTCAGATCCATAGTCTAAAGGAGAAGTAATTGATGAGGAGTAGGCCAACTCATCCTCTGAATCTATCTCCTCATCTAAAGAATCTGGCTCCCTAGTGCTTTTTAGCTGGAGTAAAGGACCAAGTAGAAGCAGGAACAAATACCCCCTAAAGATGGTCTAAAGGCCATCAGGGCAGTGAACAAGCCCCGAGTAAAATCTTTTCAATCACTCTGAGGATCATACTTACCAGATTTCAGACTATCCATGGCAGGAGATATCACACGTTATGAATACTCATTATTTTGCAACAGTGGTATGGAAGAACATCTATGGATTCAGTAGTTTCCAAATGACAGCCTATAAAGAATATTCTCTGGTTTGATTAAATGCTGGACTTCTGGATGTCTATGGGAATTCCCAAGGTTAGGCACAGCCTAAACATATGGAATTCTCTCCTAAAGGCTAGAGACTATTGTGGCAGCAGCTAGGAGCCAGCTGTCCAGGTAAGAAAAAAATCCGAATCCCTGGAGTCACAAGTGAGCCGTTACGATGGACATGCACTTGGTAAATACCCTGGGAGTTGTGATGAGACCAAAGAGCAGGGTTAGATAGAATCTCAGCGACTCTTTCATTATCTTTATGTGTAGGTAAGTGCCCTGGAGATCCACCAAGCATATACAGTCATCTCATCTGAGACAAGGCATGAAAGACTGCACCGTGAGCATCCTGAACTAGATCCTTTTTACTTGTTTAGGTGGATAAGATTCAACCTGGACCAGAGGTCCTTTTTGTTTTTTACACCTCCCAGGTCTGGTAGCACCTCCTGGTTGGCCCTTTTAGAGCACAACAACGTGATCTGTTTCTCTGCTGATTTTGCCTGATTGGGTGCAACAGCTGTTTTAGTTTTGGGTGTGTCAGGAAAAAGGATACAGAATACCCTCTGGATAGGATCCCTTTGACCCATTTTCCCCGATGGCCTCTCACACAGCTAGGTAAAGGGATAAATGACCCCAGAATGCTTCAAGAGGGGAACAGTCAGGCAGCCCTTCAAGGACACTGGGGCTACTTGTTGGAAAAAGGCCCATAATATCATTGGTTATGTGGAGCTCCTCCTGTGCTTCTGGGGTCTGTACAAGCTAAAAAGGGCCACCTATGTCACGACTGCCCCTGTCAGGAGATGCCTCAAACTGCTGATGCTTGGGCTTTCTAAATCACTGTGATCTTGGCCCCTTTTGGTTCCTACTAAATCACTGTGACCTTGGCCCCTTTTGGTTCCTACTAAACAATCTTTGTGGGATCTCAAACTTCACTCCAACCAAACATTGGTAAAGGACATCTTAATGTGGTTAATGTGGTCCTCAAATTCACAAAGGCGTAGCCAGGCCTTCTGCCTCAAAGCCACACCAGTTTGCCACTCCATTCACTGCATTATGCATGAGGAGGTTCGATATGCTGGACATCGTGCTTGGGGCAAATTCAAATTATTTTTTGGAGTCTGTTGTTAGGAGTGCTTTCAGACTGGCTAGGGCTTGCTGAACCATATCCCTCTGAAAAGGATTCACATGAGTCATATACTTCAGAGCCTTTAAAGTGAAGATGTCTGAAGCATATGCCCACTTAACCTAATCTATCCATCACCCAAGGACCCTTTAATAGGGGGATGGATACAAGCCAAATCGTTATTCAGCTTCCTCCATCGTTGCCACTACGATAATGGAATCCACCATAGGAGACTTTGTACAGTGCTATTTGTCCTTATGAGGTCTAATAATTTATCAGGGTTTCATGGCACAGCCTTGCATGTATCTGGGTCCTGCCATGGCCCCTGCACTGCCGGATCAATTAACTTAAACACAGGAGGGAAGTAGATGGGGTCAAGCTATAGGCATCAAATAGAACTTCCTCATCTGGGGAGGGGAGATGCTGGGCAAAGATCCCCTCTGCCACATAAGTTCCAAGATTTTGTAGAGAGACACTTCTGGGAAGGGATTTGGGGGGGGACTATCTCTGCCATGTGAGTTATCTGATGTAACGGACTTCAAATGGGAGTCTCTGTCTCTCCTGTTACACATCTTTCTCAGAATGTAAAGAGGGGTTTTTGGCCTGACTCCTCAAATGATTCTGCGGTTGTGATGCAGTTGCTTTGAAGCTCACAGCTAGACTCTGACCCATGGATGCCTGATTGGAAAGAGGAAAGGAGGCGTGGGAGTCCAGGGGGTGGAGCCAATCCAAAAAAGATCTAGGTCGATGCACTTACTGGTGAGACAATCATCCTCCCATAACTTGGAAAGTCAACTCACCTCCACTAGGATCACAGGATGCAGTCTCAGTAACCTGGCCTATTCCCCCAGACAGAAAATGATCAGAGCTCTACATGTCATCTCCGAATTAGACAGAGTGGACAGCCTCAATTAGGGGATCGGAACTGAAGACTTAAATTCCACAATCTCCTACACCACCAAAAAA
The DNA here is from genome assembly GCF_019279795.1 of Protopterus annectens. NCBI lineage: Eukaryota > Metazoa > Chordata > Ceratodontiformes > Protopteridae > Protopterus > Protopterus annectens. Next base: position 1,333,243,023 of record NC_056745.1, read on the forward strand.
AGCTGTACAAGACAGCCTTGAAGATGGCACCAAAGCCTCAAAGTCAAATTTTCAGTCCTAAGACAGCCTGAGACACAACCTTGTCAGAGTACAGTGCACTGGATCCGATACTCACTGTGTCAATGCCGGAGCCAAGGTCGGCAGTGAAGAGACAAGCCCTGGACTGAGAATCTGCTTGAACACCACTGCAGCAGAGATGTGCACCAGGTAAGGAACTAAAAGTGGGGGACACAGAATCTATACCAACTACCTTCAGAGCTGAAGGAGATGGTAAAACTCTCATTCTCAAAATGGGTTTAAGAAACTCCTCAACAAGTGATCCAGGTCCACTTCAGACATACTCTTGCAGGACCTGAAGGATCTCAATGATGAAGTGGAAGGAGGCAGAAAAGGGATCTGGTGCGGTTGCCTCTCAGATGGCTCTTGCCTCATAGATCATTTGGGTAAAGTGTCCTGGACCAGCATCAGCTCCGAAGTTCTAAAGTCAGTGGAGAACAACATATCAGAGACCTAGCAACAGAAACATCTAGCCTCTGAGTTTACAGCACCGAAGAAATCACAGAGCCATCAGCCTGTCTTTTTCTTGACTCCAAGTCCTTAGATTTGGATTGTCTGAAGACTTTGGATTTTGAGGTTTCGGGATCCGGGAACAAAAAAAAAAAAAAAAAAAAAAACCTTAATCAGTTTCTCTTCCTGTTAGATAAAACTCTTTGACCAAAGAGTAAATGTCACATTCCTCAGATAAATTACTCACACCCATGTACAGCAGACACAAATCACGAGTCTTCGGGGAGTATTTTGTGCCTGCACTTGGAGGACAAACATTTTTCCTTATCCATAAGGAAGACTTGCAAAGGAAACACACACACCAAAGAGAAAAAATACTACTGAACAACCAACAATTACCACAAATCATTAACAGCTAAAAAGAAACATTAAGCAGGAAACTAGCAGAGATTTTTTTTTTGTGTATATGTATTATACATATCTATATGCACAATATAGGTATGCATAATACATAAATGTAAATATATGCATACAGTGATTAAAAAAAAATACAGACAGGAGAGTTGAAAAAATAGCCAAAAACAGCAACTTCACAGTAAATAACTAAACAATTCTTTTTTCTAGGATGGATATAAGAAAAGAAGGGCAGAAATGTTAAATGCTAACAACAAAAAAACAAGGGAGACTCACTTAGCTTATCACAGAGTATTGGAGATCTACATCTGTAGACAACAGGGACAAATGAGATCTTAATTCTAGACCATAGTGCATTATTAGAGTGAAAATCTTAAAAGGCTCAAGACTAGAACACTAATGGTGCAGCTTGGGGCCAGACAAGCAGCTCAAGGACCCACAGGTCAGACTGAAAGGACAATGAACAGATCTATTAAGTTCATCACCTCCTATTTGCACCACACAGTATGCACCTGGATGCCTAATACCTACAGTGTCTATACCGACTCAGCCACCATGCAGTACTGTAGCAGCCAGCCAGTCGAGCCATTTCTCCCTTTTTTCTTTGGGATGGGAAGTTGGCATAATAGTCAAGGTGTTTACCTTATTGACACAAGGTATGGGGGTTTGATTCTCACCTAGGGTAACTGACTAAGCTTAAGGGTAGTTAGCTTAATAAGAACCTATAACATACCACGCATATAACAATCACCAACTTTCTTCCAGCCGTCCTCCACTTCACATAACACAATACTACTCCTGCAATTGGCTCTTCCAAACTACTCTAATCTCTGAAATGTCACATCTTACTTATTATTCTGAGCACTACTTCTACAGCTTCCACCCAATAAATATTTATGTATCCCTAATTACACACATCTTAAAAGTGGGCATACAAGACCTTTACCCATTACAGCCATCTACACCTCTCCCACCGATAATCTTTCTTAATCTACATATCTCCAAACTTCCATCCATTTTCTTCGCCCTGAAATGCTCAAGCTCTAGCCTTCCAAATACAAAACATTGAAAAAGCACACACACTTCTTAATGGTCAATAAATTCCTCACGTAATCTTCTCAAATAGCCCCACTAATATATAATCTCACTCAGAGCTACAACGAATAAAATCCAGATCCCCAAATTTTACATTCCAGTCACCAAATGTCCCACTTTAAAATTAGTTTAATCAATGCAAGCATTATCTTTTAACTTGACAAATCCAAGTCTTCCTTTTCTCCCACAGGACTGGCCGTCATGGAATCTTGGGTGAAAACAGACACTCCCAATTTAAGCTTCCATCTCCAAGGTTATAAATACCTGTTCAACACCAAACCAGGTAAAAGAATAGGTGATGATACACTCTACTCCTTATTAAGAATTCTAGCAAGATAGCCCCAAAGGGACAAAACTCATCCCTAAATGAACATGATCCTAAATGACTACCTATTTCCCCTCCAAGAAAATTATTAGCACACACTCACCCTAGTGGCAGCCTATCTTCACCTACTAGCAAACCAGACCTAATAAAAAAATCTCTTTATCATTTTAAAATTAACAAATCCTCACAAAAGGCACCATATTACCATGTGATTTGATTTCATAAAACACTGTCATCCACATAGAAGCTTGGATATTTTAGACTACCTTACTTCACAGAGCCTCATACAACTAGTAAAAGTACAAGAACAAACTTTAAAACATTTAAAACTTGATCTTAAACCTCTAGATCCTTTTGCCCTCAATTAGCTCCTAAATACCTCCTCAATTAAATGTCAAAAAACAAAGCTAACCTTTCTCCAGCTACATTCAGACCAGAATCTAAAACAAAACACATTAAAATTTCAAATCTCCCCTTAACCCCCCCCCGCCCCGCAAAAAAACAATGTTTTTTCGTCCTTAGAACATAGGAAATAAGGCCTCAATCGCATGGGCAGTCTACGTTTGGAATAAATTGAGTTGCCTTCATTTTAGTGTAGGATTTGTGATTACTGGACCTTCTAGTGTCTTGTTTTGAAATTACCAAGGTAGTGTTTTTACACATAAGCATCCAATCCAGAGAAATTAATCAACCTAGTATTATATTAATGAAGGAAAACTAGGCTAATAGTTTGTTTGATTTTTAAACATGCAAGCATCCAGTGTCAAATGTCATGTTGGTTTCTTAGCTGAAAGGAAAAAATGCTGTTGGGAGAAACCAGGTACATAGCTTCTCAGGGATTTCTTGCTGATCCAGTGGCAATGGCAACTATGTGGAATGCTGAGGGTCCTGGGTTCAATCCCCAGAGAAGGGTTAGTGTTTTCCTTTCCTGTTGAGTTACTGTATTTAATTTACTTACATTTTGTTACCCAGATTAGTCCCATTTGGCCAGCAGCTTCTTTCAGGGACGATCTCAGGTGGTATACATATTGACTAGGGGAAAACTGGCAAGAACATTGCTGTTGCTTCCCTTACTCTTTTCAGTAAGTGCCATGGGGATCTTTTACAACCAGATGAGCTACCACCAATGCAGACAGACAGGACCTCAGTTTAAAGACTCCACTGAAGGATGGCAATCCTCCTATGCTGCACTACAGTATCAGTACTGAAAAAATGAATTCAAGCATCTCTTGTGGAAGTTAGAATCCACAGCTTTTTAATCACCCAGCACCAAAGACAAATGCGCTACATACTGAATACGGACATCTGACAGATGGCCATTTTTCTTCCCTCCAAAAAGGAGTGAGCCAATTTTAGCTGTTCATTCCCATCCTCTTCGTCCAGCTCTTTCAGGACCCAGATGACAGTCTGGGTTACAGCATGGGCTTTCATCCTCAGTGCCACAGAGCCACAGTCATGGATGCCTTTGGTTGGTAGAAAATAAAAAGTGATGCAAAACCTTACAAAGTTCTAAACATTTCTGAGGAAATTGCAAAGAAGGTGCTATCAAAACAGTGTTGCACCACTTTCTACCTAGTCAGTATTTATTTCCATCAAACATTGAAAAATCTCAGGAGCAGCAAAAAAGAAATACAAACTGAACAAACTATTGCAGATTTGCCAAAGCCCTGAAGCAACACAAGCATCAGAGAGTCCTTGAAATATGAACATGAAAGCCATATAAAAATATCTATCTATAAATATTTTTATGAAACATTTTGTAGCAAGTATTTAAACATTAATGTGCATCTTGCTTGAGGCAAGCACTATGTGCTTAGCACCAATGCTGAAGAACTTCAGGTAAAGATCCAGTTACCATGAAGTCACAGCTTCCAGAGTGTCATAATGTGAGGAGCTCAATGGTCCCTTCTGAACTCTGGTTGGCTTAGATCAAATCAGAATTTAATTCTGTTGCTCAACCACCCTCCCATGAATGATTATTTTATTTAACATTTGTTTATCGAGAAAGTCCGACTTGGAACGAACAAATTTTGGGCGGAGGCCCAGGGAGAAACGCTCCAGACACATATCTTTGTAATGAATGATGTTTCAACTCATGAATGAATGACTTTTCAACTCATCACATATATTGGAAGTATAATTTACCATCAGCCATACAAGCTGACACTCAAGGTGGCAACCAAGTATAGGTGACTGCAAAGACTGAAGATCCAAAAGTCAGCTTTTGTCATATGGAGGTGGTAGTACTGGTAAAACCACAACACTGGCATTCTAATCGACAAATACTAGTTAGAAAGGTAAGCCATCGGAAGCAGCCAAAAGGCAAACCCAAAAAACTTCTGCAACAGGGAACAGTCTCCTCACGAATAGCGTCAACTACATGTTAATAGTTTAAGGCAAAAGCAGACTAGAAAGAAAAGACTACTAGGGTATATCAAAATAGAAAGTCTCAAAACATACAGCTAAGTTAGGAAGGTGTATATACTCTAATTTAAATGAAAAGTGATTTCTTTTTTACACAGAGATAATTGGTTGGGGTAAAAGTAGTCATCTCAAACACAAAATAGAAAAAGCATGGTGCAGAAATTTAATGTTTTTCTCTTACTTTTTGTTCGAGATTAAATCCAGAGCCTGGTAAACCAGCGAATAAAGGTACTCCACCTGAGAAAAAGAAATCAGCAGTAAATACAAACAAACATTATACTGCAGAACAGCATTTACTGGCTAATCTTCTTTCTTCTAGGTCTTTACTAAAATTACTGACTCCACATCAGCAACATCACGGACACGCAAATTACTTTAAATGGGGGAGAAAACAAAAAGCATATTTTAAAAAGAAGTTCAGCACTGTTCAGATCTACATTTCTCTTTGAAGGAAAAAAAAAACTTAAGTCTGACAAAAAACACTTCAACTTAACTTCACTATGATAAAAATAAAGACACAGGGTTTCTTAATATACTTGTCAGCAATTTCCCAAGTTAATTAATATTCAATTTCACATGATCATGATGGACAGCCTTTAGTTTATAGTCCTATACAAACTCCTTGCTGACAGTGCTAAAAAAGGTTTTCCCTAGGTAATTGAAAGTTATCTAATCTCCAGTTACTACCAATTCTTAACCATTCATCAGAAAAGTACTGTCATGAAGTATCAGTTGATTTAGAAGACGAGTCGCTAGGAACTCCGCACAATAAGTGACACTGAAAAAGTGGACAGAGCATCTCTTCTACAACAGAGTCCAAGTAAGAGTTGTTAATTCTAGAAAGGTACTACCTTTGGTCTAAAAACACTCGCACTTCTTCTTCTTTCGGCTGCTCCTGTTAGGGGTCGCCACAGCAGATCAACTGTTTCCATTTCTTCCTGTCCTCTGCATCTTGCTCTGTCACACCAACCACCTGCATGTCCTCTCTCACCACATCCATAAACCTTATCTTAGGCCTTTCCTCTTTTCCTGTTACCTGGCAGCTTCATCCTTACCATCTTTTTCCCAATAGACTCTGCATCCCTCCTCAGCACATGTCCAAACCAACGTAATCTTGCCTCTCTGGCTTTGTCTCCAAACCTTCCAACATGGGCTGACCCTCTAATATACTTATTCCTAATCCTGTACATCCTCGTCACACCCAGTGCAAATCTTAACATCTTCAACTCTGCCATGTCAAGCTCCGACTCCTGCCTTTTTGTCAATGCCACTGTCTCCAACCCATATAACATAGCTGGTCTCACTACCCTCTTGTAGACCTTCCCTTTCACTCTTACTGGTACTCGTCTGTCACAAATCACTCCTGACACTCTTCTTCACCCACTCCATCCTGCCTGTACTCTCTTCTTCACCTCTCTTCCACACTCACCATTACTCTAAACTGCTGATCCCAAGTACTTAAACTCATTCACCTTCGCCACCTCTACTCCCTGCATCCTCACCATTCCTCTATCCTCCCTCTCATTCACACACATATATTCTGTCTTAGTCCTGCTGACCTTCATTCCTCTTCTCTCTAGAACATATCTCCACCTCTCCAGGGTCTCCTCCACCTGTTCCCTACTCTCACTACAGATCACAATGTCATCTGCAAACATCATAGTCCACAGGGACTCCTGTCTGATCTCGTCTGTCAACCTGTGCATCACCATTGCAAATAAGAAAGGGCTCAGAGCTGATCCTTGATGTATTCCCACCTCCACCTTAAACGCATCTGTCACTCCCACCGCAGACCTCACCGCTGTCACACTACCCTCGTACATATCCTGTACCACTCTTGCATACTTCTCTGACACTCCCGACTTCCTCATACAATACCACAACTCCTCTCTAGGCACCCTGTCATATGCTTACTCGCATATAAGCCATAAATACCTCTTCACAAAAGTTGCATCTATCTCGGTGCGTCCTCAATCCAAAAAGCAGTGTCCAACAAATATTAGTTTAAAACATACCCAGCATCATAGTTTGCAGTTGTGTGATGTTAATAAAATTGCAGTTTAAAAGCTTCCCAGTTCAATAATATACAGCTGTATGCTATACTCAAAGGAAGCACGCACAAAAACTGCCATTCAACAGTAACTTGCTTCCTGTACTATTTTTAGTCACTGGCTTGTACTCTTCAGCAGTATGCGCATTCTAACCATATGTACAGTCGTTTAAGTTTTATAGCAGATCATCTTCTGATTTTCCATTGAAAAACTGACTATCAACAAACAGGTTCACAGACAGGACTATAAAAATTATATATACTGGTCTTTAATAAAGATGGTTTTACCTCTCCAGGAATTCCAAAAGATTGGAAGAAGCTCATAGACCACTTGGCAGCCTCGTAATCAACAGACTGAGTTGTTAATGAATGTTTGCTTTCATTTGTTACTGTAATGCTACTTCATTGCTTTAAAGGTTTTACTATAAATGTGTCATTTACCTTGTCTTTTAATCAGCTAATCTTGTAGATAATGTATATATTTTTTATGTTTTTGAATGCGGTTCTAAAGTTCGGTGTTTTGTTACTTGCTTGTAATCAAATTCAGATTAAAAAAATATATATATATATATATACTGGCCTTCAAGAAACTTGACTATAGTAACACCATGTTGCTAATTCCTACTTCCTATATACATAGATATTTAGATTTTTGAAGGGAGTTAATGAATGACGAAAAACCTTGAAAATTGCTCTGTAATACATCTGTCATGTCATATGTTTTAAACCTGCTTCCTGTGTAGGCGCAAGCCAATAAGACTTAATTACTTAGATGTCAACAGTAAGGATTCCTAGTGTCACACAGAGAAATATTCATCCACTAGGAGTGCCAGTTTGCTGCATGGCAACACTGACTGATGTAGTCTGCTGCTGAACCAATGGCCAGCAGTGAACTACTGCTAAGTAATGTAAATATGGAAAAGGAAGCTGTCCTCAACATCAGTTATGTCTTCTTACACAAAGAGGTAGGCATCATGAGTTAAATTTCACAGTTTTCTAGTTCATTTATGTACCAGCTAATCTACAAAAGCTAATAATATACTTGGGGATGAAATTATTATAAATTAGTGAAATCAAAGTAAACATCAATTTCTGTACCAGTTTTTTTCCCATCCAGTAATTTTTCCCATCCAGTCATTTTTTTAAAGTACAAAATGCTACATATGCAGCTTTCCCAAAATCATTAAGCTGCAAAGCAATAATTTTTCATTTGCACAGGGTTAAAATGCTCCATAATGTCCCATCAAGATCACAAACTGCAAAGAAAGAAAGAAAAGGGTGGTATTCTTAGTCATTACATGAATGCATAAAAGCTATCACTACTGTTCATAAAGAAGCTTAAGCAGGGCACGATTCATACCGACCACGTACATTAATGTGCAATGGCCTCTAACAAGCCTAAGCACATGAAATCATAATGAGATGTAAATGAGGAATGGTGTAAAACAGCATAATTTAATGAAGCATTCTCTCACCTATTTGCAATTAATAGTGAAATTTTACCACTTTTCCGCACCATTTGCAGTTGCATTAAAGAAAGAGTCTTCTCATCTATTCCATCTACTTTACAACCCATGAAGATGCTGTGACTTGTTGCCAGCCTTGCTATTTCCTGTTGTGAGCTGCTCGTCTTGGCTGAGCCAAAACAGCTTGCACCCAGGTGCTGCTTGCCGGCTAAGAAGGCAGAGGCATAAGCAGAGAGTAACCCATTATAATCAGGAAGCTACTAGACAGGTTTGGAGTGGAAGGTGGCATTACAAGGGTCTTTGTGAGTATGTATGCCCCCCCCCCCCATAAGGGTACTGCAGAAATAAGTGGATTTCCTATTCCTGTGAATACCAAGTTAAGTTTAGCCCTCACTGAACCTGTTACGAGGACCTTTCAGAAACAGACTGGGGACATGTTGGATATTTCACAGACTTCTACCTCAAGGGTACTACAGCAATTCTTGGATGTACTCTTGGCATATGTGGATCCATAAATCTATTTCCCAGTGGCACTGGAGGACAGAGCCAGGACAATTAATACCATGTATGGGGTGGCATGTTTCCCTGAGGTACTTGATGCAACACACTGCACCCATGTTGCAATTAGAGTCCTTTCTGGTTGGCACCAGAACAGAAAAGACCACCATTCCATCGACTGCCAGGTAGCATGCGATGCATGCAGCTGTGTAATCAATTTCTCTGCCCAGCATCTTGGCAGTGTATAGGATTCCCTTATCTGGCATACTAGCTCACTGTACTGCCTCTTCCTGCATATTATGATGTTCAGCAGTCATCTTGTTTAGTGGAAAAAGTATTTTTTTTTCTTTTTTTCCCCATCATATTTAAGTAGTTATTCATGATAAAAAATGTATTGCTGAATACTAAACCACTTTTTTTTAAACACCCACTCCCTTTTTTTTTTATCTTTCAGGTGATGCAGGCTATTTTTGTTTTGTCACCCACTCCCTTTTTTTGTTTGTCTTTCAGGTGATACAAGCTATTTTTTGGCACCCACTCCCTTTTTTGTTTGTCTTTCAGGTGATGCAAGCTATTTTTTTGGCACCCACTCTCTTTTTTGTTTGTCTTTCAGGTGATGCAAGCTATTTTTTTGGCACCCACTCTCTTGTTTTGTCTGTGTGTCTTTCAGGTGATGCAGGCTATACCTACTGGAGCCATGGCTCAGGACACCAGTGAGAAATCCAAGTGGAGCTGCAGAAGGGACCTACAACACAGTTCTATCCCAGACCCATACTGTCACTGAGAGGGTCTTTGACCTCCTAAAGAGTAGCTTTACATGCTTGGCTGAGTCTGGGGGTGCCCTTTGGTATGATCTACTGCATGCAGGATGGTTAGTTCATGTTGTATTCTGTTAAGAGAAAAAGTTTTAAAACACACTGTTATTTGTCTCTTTCTCCCATCTAGCAAAATGGATATGCTATTTGCTGAAGTGTTGGTAAGAAAAGGTCATTGAACCATGTTTATTAAATATGGGCTTTATCTATGATAGATGTAGTTTGCTTATGAACTTGAATAACATCTGTTTTCTATACTTCTGAATAAGAGTTAGTTTACTGAGGCAGGCTGTGGAAAATTCCAGCTACCACTGTTGAACTAAGTATGCTGTACCTTTTTGAACGTTCTACACTAACTGTGGTTTTGAGGTAAAAGTTCTACACTAACTGTGGTTTTGAGGTAAACATTCTACACTAGCTGTGGTTTTGAGGTAATGCATTCTTTTCTGAGGTAAATTGTGATCCTAGATGTTTTTCATAGCCAACTGTCAACTGTAAGAAATGTAACAAAAGCTATTTTGGCTAGTAACAGGAAAGTATAAAAGTTGATGTCAGTAAACAAGCTGATCAGATTGAGATCATCTTGGCCAACATGCTGCTGTAATCTGGTTAGCTGCAAATAAAGAAGTTTTTCATCACCTGAGGCAGATGTGACTCACTTGAATTTTTTCTTCTGACATATTCTGCACAGCAAGATCAAGATTTGATGGCGAGGTGCCCCATACTGTTGTAGAAGCTCCCAGTTATAGTCCCACTATGAATAACAACGACCAGCTGGCAGCAGTAGTAAGGGACCCCAGATGGCAGGCTCGTGCACGGCAGATGGCTGTGCAGGCAAAGAGGTGGCGTGTACTCCAGAAGCATGAACCATGACATTCAGGTTAGGCTTCCTTTGTTGTAACACAAAGTACAACTGATGCATGCAGTGGTATTTGTGGCTATGCTGTATGTGCTGCATGGTTTAACTGTAACTATTCATCTGACATCCCTTCACATATTTAATTTTTTTTTTTAATCTTGGAACAGTTACTCATATTATTGCCTGCAAAACTCATGTCCGAGTACTCTCCAACTCCTGTTCAATAATGTTGTAAGGCATCATATGAGGAATCACATTTTTTAACTATTTTGCACAATAAATTCTAGCAAGGTTGTTTACCTAACTATGCATTTACTGAATTTACTAACTGAACCAATTGAGGAATAAGTGTTAAGTACTTACCAAGAGTTCATAGGTTCATACTAGGCTATCTGCCCTAGGGCATTTATAAGCCTAGCCAGAGTGTGTTTGGCTTTCGCCATCCTTTTAGATTGGTTGACTGTGCTTCTGTATAGTAGGTCACAGAAGATAGCCCTTTTGAGGTTAGTTTACTGTGTCTCTGTCTAGTAGGGACACAGAAGAGATCCCAGGGGTAAACTATGATCTCCTATCCACTCATCAAGATATCTGTTGAAGAGGGTCATTGAGGGACTCTGCCTAACATGGATTGGGATTTTGTTCCAGAGTGAGGGGAGCCTCTGGGATATGAATCTGTCCCTCCAGCATGCCCTATTTATTTCTGTGCTGAGGTTTAAGTCCCTGGAACGTGTAGCTCTAAGGGATTTGGATTTCCTGAGGTGGAGCATGTCCATTAATTCTGGGTTGGACATGGCTTTATACGTCAGGCACAGATCGCCTCTGAGTAGGCAGTAAGCAAATGAGTAGAGCTGGAGTTTCTTTGGCCTAACTGCGTAGGGCATCTGTTTGAGTCCCTTGATCCTCTTGGTGAGGTACTTTTGGGGTCTTTCCAGTTGCTGCAGGTGTCGGGTAAGGTACATCCCAAATGGGGCATTGCATTCAATTATGGGCCTGATGAGTGATGAGTAGAGGGGCACAATGACCTCTCTTGATCTAGATGTGAACCCTTTCGTGATAAGGTGTGCTATATAGAAGGTCTTTCTAACCACTTTGGCAACGTGATTGTCAAAGGAGAGATTGCTATCTACTTGGGTCCCCAAATCCCTAATTACTTCTTCCGTACTTAATGGATTACCACCTATGTGGTAATTTGTGGGCACTTTGTTTTTCCCAAAGGGGATGACTATGCACTTTTTGGCATTTATCTTTAGGCCAAGGCTCTGGCACCAGTTATCCGTCTCTGTGAGACCCTTTTGGAGGATGCTTGCGTCAGTCGGCGAGTCGATTATGGCACCCAGTTTGCAGTCATCTGCGAACTTGGTGAGCCATAGTCCTCCCATGTTAGCCTGTACCTCAGAGAAATATATACCGAACAAGAGAGGTCCCAGGACTGAGCCTAGTGGGACGCCACTTGTAACTGGTTTAGAGTCTGACATGGCACCTGCAATTCTGACCATGTGGGTTCTATTCCTGAGCCAGTTTGCAACTCATCTTGTGACATAGGGGTTGATATTTAAGCTGGTGAGCTTATTTATGATGCCCGAGTGGGGTATTGTGTCGAAGGCTTTTGCGAGGTCCAGGTAGGCTATGTGGACTACCTTCCCTTCATCTATGGCCTTGGTGACTGTTTCAAAGAAGTCGACCAGGTTCAAGAGGCAAGATCTGCCCTTAACAAAGCCGAATTGGGTAGGATCCGGTGTCTGGAGGTTCCCAATGTCTTTGTTTATGAGTTTCATGATGATACGCTTCATAGCTTTGCAGACCTGGCTAGCCAGGCTTATAGGGCGATAGTTTCCGGGGTCCGTTGTGGCATCACCTTTGTGGAGTGGGACCACTGTTGCTGTACGCCATTCCTTGGGTACATATCCTGTAGTAAGGCTGATATTGAACAGTGACTTTATGTGAGGGTTCAGTTCTTCTTGGAGTTCGTGTAAGACGCAGCCCGGGACACCGTCCTGTCCCATTGATGCTGTGTTTTTTTGCTTTGGAGAGGGCAGCTCTTACCTGTGCATCTGTGATGTCAGGGAGGCTACACTCTGTTGGGATAGACATTTGCTCTTTTCGGGGGTAAGGGGGGGGGGGGGAGAAGTTTGCACTGAACCTGTCTGCCAGGATGTTGGCAATGTCTGTGGGTTCAGTGTATTTTTTGTCATTTTGAACTAACTCAGAGCATATCTGGGAGTTGCCACCCAGGTTCCTGACATAACTAAAGAAGGCCTTGTGATTATCTTTAGCATCTTGTGCAATTTTTCTTTCGAAGCTGGCCTTAGAGGATTTTATGAGGGATCGCAGTTTCTTGCTAGTACTGATCAGAGATGCCTTCCCTTTTTGGGATTTTGCTCTATCATGTAGTAGCTTCCTCCTTCTGTTGTATAGCTTATTTATGGCTGGGGTCCACCAGACAGGTCTCCTGCCTTTGGAGGAATGAGTCTTGGTTTTATTTGGGATAGCACGATCCATGCATTCCTGTAGGTGTCCATAGAAAGTGTTTGTAAAGGATTCTGCGGTTTGGGCCGTATTTTCCACTGGCCTGGGGGCTTTGAAGGATTCCACCTCAGTTTTGAGAAGTGTGACGTTTGCTTTTGAGAAGTTCTTCACCGTGGTTTCCTTGGCTGGGGGTGGGGACGGGATATGTCCAGTGAGATTAATGTATGGTCAGATCTTACCAATGAGGGGTATACCTCTGGTATGGAACATAGAGCCCCCATGTTGGTGATGATCAGGTTCAATATGTTTTCCCCTCTTGTGGGAGTGGTGACCAGTTGTTCCATAGCATTTGAGTTTATAAATTCTAGGAACCGTTGGGTGAGGGTGTTGGGGCTTGAGTATTGCTCCCAGTCTATGTTTGGGTAGTTGAAGTCACCCAATATAATGATGTTTGGAGAGACCTTCATATTCTCCAGTGTTCTCAGGAAAGCCGAGTGGGGTTCCTGAGTTTGGGAGGGTTGTCTGTAGCAGTCTACAAACTGAAAGGCAGTTTTGCCCACTGTTAATTGCACATGGATGGTCTCCGATGCTTCATGCAGTGCCACTAACCTGGAGGTGTAGGTATCTTTGATGAATATGGATACTCCCCCTCCTTTTGTGGTTCGGTCCGAGTTTTGGGGCCGAAAAGCATGGTACGAGGTATAACCTGGTAGTATTGGGGTGCTCTCGGGAGCCTTGAACCAGGTTTCTCTTACTGCACAGATATCGATATTCTCCATACTGAGGAGAGCCTCGAGTGCGTGCATCTTGAGGTTTAGACGTCTGGCGTTGAGCAGCATTACCCTTAGTTTCTTTTTCTTTGTGTTGTCTATGGAGGTGGGTTTGTCTTTTGAGCCTTGCCTAAAAAAGGCACTATGGGGGTGGCAAGAGCCTTAGCCAGTATTCTAAAGCCCAGGGGTGACAGGTGCAAGCCGTCCCTAGTGAAGCAATGTGGCTTGTCGAGCATGTCATCCCAGGCTGACAGACACTGGATCCCCTTTGAATGACATCAATACTTTAGCCAATTGTTAAAATTGATCATTTTGTCTTTATACTGTGGCATAATTCTTGGTGAGGGTAAGATGCTACTCAAGGTCAGGGTCATACTGGCCTGGGCTACATGATCAGAGAGCTCCTCTATGTCTCTTTTCATGTAGTCCAGGGAGGTACCTCTCAGGTCATTCACACCAGCATGGACAATGACATATTTGTACTTGCTTTGGAGTGACCTGAGTGCTTGTGTTATGTGGCGGATCCTGGCACCAGACAGGCAGCTTACAGTGACCTTCTCCTTGTTCAGCCTGGTGAGTGGGACATCAGTGTGTCTGACAATAGAGTCACCTATTACAAGTGTATTAGGTGTGTTGTTTAGCCTTAAGGGCTGTGACTGTGTGGCACACTGACTTTGTGAACTATGTGATACGTGGGTATTGTTGTGGGGTAGCGGTTGCTTGGATGTCTGCTTTGGAGGTCTCTGCTGCTTGGGCAGATTTTTATTTAGAGCCTCTGGGTATGTTTTTGTGTGTTTATGTGTTTGGTTTTCTGTTGTGATAGGTCTATGTGAGACTGGATTCGTGGTGTGTGTGGTTACCTTCTCCTCCTGACTGGCTGCGCCAGTATTGGGTTGAGAGAGCTCTGCCTCCAGTTTGGCTATATAGTTGCATCTCTCACATATATTTGAGCTTGTTGGGTGGAGGAGAGGGTGGTCTGTGTACATAAGGCAGTTGTAACACTGCGTCAAGATTCCCAGATTCACCAGCTGGACTGGAGAGTAAACCCGAAACTGACTTTTGGACATACCAGAATAGTATAAGGAACTACTTTTTGACTGATCAAAAAAGACCAATAGGGAGCCAAGTACTTAAAGGGAGTATAAGAGGGTATACTTCTTTAGTTTATTAGTGCTTACTTATAAGACTACTTATACGAGCAACTGCAGGGCTTTAGAATGAAAATAGAGTGCTTACTTTGAGATTTAGAACAGTTCTAAGGGAAAAAGTGAAGAGCAGACTTTGTGGAGCTGGGAATAATTTAAACCTGTTTAAGTGGCGCTGCCCGATGCTGCGCTATGCGCAAAATCGTGCAAAACCGCACAAATGCGGTTTCTAAAGCAGGGAAACTGAAAGAGATAGGAATTGACCCAGAGCGGCCAATAAGCTACTAGTTTCAGGGCTGAGACCACTCCTCCAGGGACAGATAGGCTTGCTCAAAGCTCCCCACTCTCACTGGTGAACAGAGAAGCTTCCTCCTATCCAAGTAAGGATATGGGCAACACAGGAAACTATACCACAGTCCGGAATTCAGCAAAACATGAAATTTGGACTAATCTAGTTCAGCAAAGGCGGGAAAAGAGAATTTTTTTTTTCCAGGAAACAGCAGAAAAACACACAGAAAACACTGTAAATGCTATAAACAGGCTAGCGCACTTTGGTGTGTAGCCTACAACAGTTATACAATACAAAAATGACTTAAATTGATATAAAACAAGTGCAAAAATCTGTAAAAAGCAGAAGGCAAATGCAATTTAAACTTTTTAAAGCACAGATCAGTTAGAAATTCGCTTTTTAGGCGGGAAAAGGCAGTCTGAGCAGAAAAACAGAGAAAAAATACTTAAATCTGGAAAAGTCTCTCTTGGGTCTCTCTGTTGTTTGTATCACTCTGCAGGACACCACGAGGGGCTGTGCGGAGTTGTATACAATAACAAATTTTTAAATCACAGATTCACTAAAAAAAAAAAAAAAAAACAACTGGCGTTTTAGGAGGAATTAGTTAAGACAGCAAGAAAAGCAGAAAAGTGATACTTAATCACTCCAAAGTCACTCTTTTGTCTCTCTGCTGCTGTAGACTCTGCAGAACACCTGGAAGGCACTTGCTGAGCAGAATACAAGCGTGAAAACTGTGCAAATGAGGTTTTTATAGCAGGGAAGTAAAAGAGATAGAAATTAGCCCAAAATGGCCAATAAACTACTAACGTCTGGGCTGAAACCACTCCTCCAGGGACAGATAGCCTGCTCAAAGCTCCCCTCTCTCACAGGTGAACAGAGAAACTTCCTTCTATCCAAGTAAGGTATGGCAACACAGAAACTTGTAACACAACCCTGGATTCAGCAATAACATGAAAACTGGACTATACTAGTTCAGAAAGGCGAGAAACAAGTATATATACATATATATATATATATATATATATATATATATATATATATATTTTTTTTTTTTTTCCAGAAAATAGAGCAGATACAATCAAAACAACACTTTAACCAATTAACCAGTTAAAAAGCTTAAAACTGAGCCCTGTTCCAGCAGTCTTCAATCAGACAAGTTCTAACTGCACAGTTCTGCCACTAGGGTACAGAGAAACCTTCTCCAAAAAAGACGGCCTGGGTCAGTGCACAAGTCATACAAACAAAGCTAGATCTAGCCGGCCTGAATATAGTCTATGCTACAGCAAACAAGGCGTACCGATTTCAAAAGAAACAGTTCAAGTAAGCGTGCGCAATAAGCCTTTAATCAGAAATTCCCATCTCAGAAGGGCAGAATCTAGCCTCTCCTCCCACAAGAGTGCAGACCACAAAGCTTCTTAATGTAAAATAACTGGCCTGAAGCCCAAGTCCTTAACCTAGAACTAATACACTTTTAGAATAACAGACACTGAGCCTTCAATCAGCATTTCCCAACTTAGAAGGATGTACGCTAGTTCATACCTTGTATTTGAAAGAAAACATGTCATATTGTTTGTTTTCATATTATGCAGTGTTTTCTCAGTTTGAAGTATGATGTCTGTTAAGGTACTGCACATCAGATTTTATTTTGTCATTCACAACTTGTGGTCTCAAACACAAAAAAATATATAATTTGTGAAGTAGTGACGTTGAAGCAGCAACAGTGTCCTTCTGATGCCAATATCTGTAATTTTCTTATTATTTTATTTTACATTTGTTGACCGGGATAGTCCGACTGGACGCAGGTCCATTTTCAGTGGAGGCCAGGAAGAAAAGCTCCAGATCAACAAATATACATAGCAGATAGTATATAATACAAAAATATAATGCACTGCATAAAACTCGTAGCACATAGTAACACAGTAAAGAAAAACTCATAACAAAGCCAGCCATTTAAACATGATACAGATTAAAAGGCAGTGCATGGCACTCACAGAACAAAATAATATAGTAAGGAATAAATCAACTACAGAGTTAAAAAGGCATTTAAATTAACATAATTTGGTAGAGATGAAAATGACAGATGGTAGGGAGCAAGACCAGTTGTCCATACAGTGCGTTTTCAAGTTCTTTTTAAGTTGTGCGGCAGAGTTGTTAGAAGTCAGGTAGCTAGTTCAAATATTCCAAGCTTTAGAAATAGAACAGTTAAAGAGGGATTTCCCAACATCATTATTATATGTACTGACATTTAGGAGGTTCTAATTACTAGATCTTAGATTTCTAGTAGTAGTATAGGACTGGATTAGATCCTGTAGTGCAGGGATTTTATCAGGTTACTAGTATAACTTATGTACAAGTTACAGTTCATTGAGTTTAAGAAGTTGAGGCAGCTCTAGCCAGTTTAGTTGTTTGAGTGGTACACAGTAACAAGTCTTGTGTGAGGACCCAGAAGCAAACCTGGCAATCTTGTTGTAGCAAGATTCTAGTCTGTTTAGGTCAGCCTACTGTAGATTAGTTAGAATAGGGGAAGCATAGTGGAGGGTAGATAAGAGATGTGTCCTAGCAATTGTGGTTTTAGTACGTTTAGTGAGGAATCGTTTGTTATGACAGAGGAGGCCTAGATTTTTGTGGATTTTGATAGTTTGGGATATGTGTACATCAAATCTCAGGTTATTGTCAATTTCTACACCTAATAGTTTTGTGTAGGTGGTTGGGGTGATCTTGGTTTTGTTGTTAGACATTAAAACAAATTTGTCACTTGAGGGGCCTGAAAAGAAGTTTTGTTTCGGTTGGGTTGAGAATTAGGTGGGAGTTAATGAACCAGGTTTCAGCTACTGAAAAACAGTTTTGGGTTAGGGAGTGAACGTCATCTAGTGTGAGGGCAGCATATACAAGGGTGGTATCATCTGCGTATTGCACTACAGAGCCATTAGGTGTGGTGGAGGAGAGCTGGTTGGTGAATAATGAGAAGAGTAATGTGCCAAAGATAGATCCCTGAGGGACCCCTAAGGATAGTGGTAGATAGGCAGTCAGTTGGTTTTGCCATTGTACTGCTTGCTGCTATCCTGATGGGCAGCTTTTAAACCATAAGATCGAGGAGGGACTGATATTAAGGGTGAATAGTGCATCACGAAGCAAATTGTGGTTGACCATATCGAAAGCCTTAGATAGATCCAAAAATACTGTAGAAACATATTGCCCACTGTTTCTGTACTGGTTAACTGTGATGGTAAAGGACATTAACGCTGTGGTGGTACTGTGGGAAGGTCTGAAGCCGTGCTGAGATTTAGATAACAGATTGTTATTGAGGAGGTAGTGCATCAGTTAGGTGTGAACTCTTTTTAATATTTTTGATAATGGTGATAGAATAGCGATGGGACTGTAGTTATTGAGTTC
This sequence comes from Protopterus annectens, assembly GCF_019279795.1. Lineage (NCBI taxonomy): Eukaryota > Metazoa > Chordata > Ceratodontiformes > Protopteridae > Protopterus > Protopterus annectens. Next base: position 1,333,261,539 of record NC_056745.1, read on the forward strand.
TACGGAGTTGCCTCCTTTGTGCAGTGGAATTATGTGGGAGGCTTTCCAGACAGAGGGCACCTTACCCTCTGATATGGATCCGTTAATGAGGATGGCAACAGGATAGGCTATTGCCTCTGCGGCTATTATGAAGGAAGTCTGTTGGTAGATTGTCAACAACTAGAGTGGTAGATTTAAGTTTATGGAGGAGATTTGAAATAGCTTTGACAGATGCTGGGTGCAAGTTAAAGTGTGTGTGTGTGTGTGGGGGGGGGGTATTATCCTGTTTGTTAGTGTTAGTTTGGGAGGGTGCTGGGATAGGGTAATTGGCCTCATTTTGGGTACCTGCAAGGGTCTGAACTGTTTTGGTGAAATATGTATTGAATTGTGTGGGAATGTTATCTTGGTTGTTTATAGTTACAGGTGCTGGTGAAGTGATTCTCCCAAATTTAAGTATAGAGGTTACTGTGACCCAGAATTTTTTTGTGGGTTTTGAGCATATTTTTCCGGGATGTTTTGGTAGTATTTAATTTTGTCTAGTTTGATTACTTTCTTGGCTTTATTCCAGAGTTCTAAGTACTTGAAGTTTGGGTTTTGTTTTTCTGGAATTGTATCCAGGCTTTATCAGTGTCAGGAATATTAATATAAAGATGTTCAAGGATGAGATGATTTTTGAACAGTACTGCAACTCCCCTCCATTTTTGCTCACCCTATCTTTTCGCACGATACTGTAACGTTGTAATCTCTTTGTTTTTGTTATCTGGTTTTAGCCATGTTTCTGTAAGCACTACAATCTCAGGTTTATTTAGGGCTAGAAGAGCATGGAGATCGTGAACTTTGTTTAGGATACTTTTGACGTTCAGGTTAAGAAAAAGGAGAGAGGAATTTTGTCTATGGAGCAGATTGTTAGGCAGAGATAGATTAGGGTTGACTGGTGTGCTAAGACCAGGATTGGGGTGATTGTCGCCACAGCTTACTAGTTGTTTCAGTAAATGTAGGTAGAGTTTGGTAAGCTTATGTATTAGTTTGGTGTGTCTTAGGGAGTTATGCGATTTACATTTAGTGGTAGCCAGTGGTGGAGGTGAGAGTCAGTATGGGAAGGTCTAAAAAGGCATGGAGTTATGTGAGTGTGTAGTGGATTTATGCGAGTGCTAGTTGCACCTGTTGCATGGGGGCAAAGTGGTGTTATGAAGGTGGGTGCGGTAAGAGCTGAAAAAAGAAGGAATGTAGTAATTATGATGGTATAGGTCATGGTTTTTAGTATGTAGGTGAGTAGAGTATGTTTCATTATCCATATTAGTGCTTCTCTAAAAACTTGTGTATAACCAATTTGAAGATGTAGGTAACTGGCAGCAGTAAATCTCAGTCCATCCAGCATTAATGGTATTAACACTGCATTTTTATGTTATGACATACACTTTTCACATTTAAATGAGGTTTTACTATGTACCATTACAGGAATGACATGCATAGATTTGAAAAGTGTTATTAGTCTACCCCCCTTTTTTTGTAAATAACTTATTTCACTTAAGAGTGTGTTTGTGAAGGTCAGATTTTTAAGTAAGAAAAATATCACACACAATTCACAGTAGGTCAAGGTCAAATATGTCATACACATCTCCTAAAGACAGGCAATGTAATGGCACAAGAGATTCTGAAGAGGAGCTGCCATGAGAGGTGGATGGTAATTTGGTCCGAAGTTAGACCTACTTCATCCTGCAGACAGCAATATGACACATTGCAGAACCACAATCAGGACCTCAAATGAGAGCTTCTGGTATGTGTAGATGAATGCTGATGTAGCCTGCATGAAATCTGTTGAGCTTCTTCTCCCCCAATGAACTACAGTATTTTCTTGACAAACATTTGTAGTGTCCTGTGATCTGCCCACACATGTCCAGACATTACACCATCCACTTCCCTTTCCAAGACTGACTTCTGCTAGAGTCTCGCAAGTCCTAACTAGTACACGAATAGAGGAGGCCACAGATGCTTGGTGTGCCACCATACTACACATCATGGTGATCATCACATTATCCCTGCTCTGTGGCATTTCCAAGTAGTGCTGAAAATCCTCATGTATACCCACAACCACCACTGACCATTTCCAGTTGAGACTCTGAATTTGGAAAGAAAATAGGAATGATGATACATTGATTTATAGCAGTTTCTGTAGCCACCTTAGGTAGAAAATGATTAGTAAGGAGGGAGACCCTTGTTTTTGTGAAAGATGAGATATGGTGGCTGGGAAGAGAGCCTGGAGTTGACATTTGTCTGGCCAATGTGATTGTGACCAAAAACTTTAAAGACTACTTTGGCAGATGGGGGGACTGAGACAAATCTTGAAGTAGTAATGTTAAATCTCATGGAGGAGTAGCATCCTTAAGATATGGTCACAGTAAGAAGGTACCTTTGAGAAAGGAAAAAATGCACAAAAGCAACAAAATGGTATTTCCGACACCCACAGACCTGGAACTCGAGTTGAGCTGGACACTTGGTGAATGCTGACAGACGTGTCAGTAACAAGAATGGAGAAAATTCCTCGCTAGTTAAAACAGATGTTTATTCACAAACACTGCAGTCCATATCCACATACAGCCAATAAATGAGACACAAGAATGCATAAATAGAAGCAATGCAATCGGTTAAGCGCTTTCATCTGCCCTAAGCAGATTTCATCAGAACAATGAGTATTTCTGCATCCCTTGCTTAAATACCAAACATTTTGGCGCCAATCCTTAATAGATATTGCATAATTATTCAATTAGTAAAATCACAATATTACAATGTTACTAACTACATATATAAAATTACTAGCATGTATATTATAAATAAATATTTTGAATTAATACGAATGGTCCCTAACCAATATCTGTATATGTTATAAATATCTATTGTGTAAAAACATTCTTAGAAAAAATCCCACTTGAAAAAATATATATAATAAAATAAAATTTCTCTTAAAAAAGACAAAATTCATATACAGTACACTTCCCTCAATGAATAATTCACACAATGAGAAAACTCAATATAAACTACATGTAATACAAGACTGACTGTTTGTTAACAAATGTCAAAATATATTAAACTGTCCAAGCAAATCTAGCTGTCACATAGCAAAATGTATTGAGTATCAATGCTTGAAACTGTCACCACTCAATAAGTGGATTATTCATGTTTCCTAATAACTCTCTCCATATAATAGGCTAACTAACAAAAATGTAGTCTCACTAGGAATGTAACATGACTACCATATTGCATAGGGGCAACGGGTTGGTTACAGTCTATATGCAGTCTTTAGGAGCCGGGAAGCCTAATGTTATACCTATCATGGGCATCCCAATATTAAAATGGTTTGATGCTAATATATTCGTTAATTCCTGGAAAGGTAGTTGCGTCTAACATGATTTGCCATTTACTTTCCAATGCTCTAATTTTGCCTTCCAATTTCCATTCCCCACACTGTTGTCCACCAGATCTAGTATAGCAAATTTAAAACCATGGTCATTTCCCTTGGTCATAATGTGTTTGCTTAAAGCATTTTTTTCATCTCCTTTTTAATTTTATGCGTGTGTTCATAAATCCTGGTTTTAAGCTTTCTTTCTGTTTTACCAACATAGTATGCGTTGCATACTATGCATGTTATAAGTAAACAATCCCACTACTATTGCAATTTCCTGATTTAAACTTGCATATACTATAGGTAGTATTGATCAACTTTATCCTGTTCTCTTCATTAATGTACTGGCATTGTTTGCAGGTACCACACTTTGTTGTCCCCTTATTTCTTCCGTTTTTCACCTTGGTTTTCTTGTTATTTCTTTCAATCATTCTTTTTATATTACAACCAGATTTGTAAATAATATTTGGAGTATCACCTATAATGTCCTTAGCTTCACTTTCAAGGTTAAATACATACCAATGTCTATTTAATATTTCTCTGATGATGTTCGTAAATGGATTATACATAATGACACATACACGTCTATTGAATGTATTAGTAACTTGTTTTCCACTATCTTGTTGACCTAATAATGGTCTATATTTCATTCCCCATTGAGATTTTACATAATTTAATACATCAGTCAGCATTGCTTTAGGATATCCTCTGTCTAGAAATAACTGTTCTATAATATTGAATTCATTGGACATAATTTCTCTTGTAGATGACATCCTTGCTGCTCTCACACATTGGCCCTTTACTATGTTTTTAAACATGTGAGGGGGATGACAGCTTCCAAAATATATATAGTCGTTCGAGAACGTGGGTTTCCTATATAATTTTGAAGTATATCCTTGACCATCAGAACTGATGTAAATATCTAAATATGCAATTCCATTTTTATCTATAGTATGGGTGAATTTTAAAAATTCAGTTGTGTTGTTAATGTAGTTGATGAAATTCTGGATGTTCTCTGTTTCACCCTTCCATACAATTAGTATGTCATCTAAAAACCGAGTGTACAACAACATGTTATTGTAATATTCACTGGTGAATATATACTGGTTCTCCCATTCCAGCATGACTAAATTAGCAAATATGGGCGCACAAGATGCGCCCATTGCTACTCCCTTTGTTTGTCTAAAGGTTTCACCCTGGAACTCGATGTAATTGTGATCAAGTATGAGTTCCATCATACACGTGATTAGTTGTATCTTATCCCAAGTATATCCAGAATAGTTCACCAAACTGTTGCTGAAATATTCAAGTCCTAAATCCTTGGGTATACAGGAAAATAAATCCTTGACGTCCACTGTTATGAATGTTAAGTCCTCTTTCCAAACATCTTGGTTCAGTTTTTTTAATAAATCCCAAGAATCTTTAATGAGGTGTGGGACTTTTCATATATATGTTTAGTCCAGTGGTCCACTGTAACACCAAGGTTGAAAGTTTTGACTTGGACCCAGATATAATGGGTCTTAATGGTGGATTCTGGATGTTTTGTGGATCTTGGGAATACCAATTATGTGAGCCAGTACTGGATATTCATTCCTTAAAAATTGTATAATTCCTCAGTAATCCTGTTGTCCAACAAGAACTCTTCTATGACTAAGTCTATCCTTCTATGTCCGATGTTAATCTGGTTCCTTGAAATAGCTTCATAATTACCAGAATCAAACAAAATTTCATGGATTCTTTGTTGGTATTCATTAGTATATGTCACTATAATCCCCCCACCCTTATCGGGTTTCATAATTCTAATATCACTGTTGGACATAATGTCATTTAACATTTTCCTTTCATTGATAGTAAGATTATCCTTGAAGTAGCTATAGGATTCAGCTCCCTTTCTAATGTTGTTGAAAGCGGCATAAATGTCTCTACAAACAACTTGCTCGTAGAGAGTCACCTGAGTATTGTTGGGGGGTATATATGTGCTTTTCTTAACTAGTTTATTGTCATAGTCCAAGGATAATTTTTCACTATCTTTAAACTGTAAGGCCAAGTTTAGTCTTCGACAGTACATTTTTACCTCTTTGATGGTATCAAAAAGGTCAAAACGTCCCGTAGGTATATACTTCATTCCCTTACTGAACAAAGTGAACAGCTCTTCTTTAATTTCAAAATTGGTGTAATTATATACCATATAACCTTTGAAATTGTAGATCTTAGGGTTACTTAAAGTTTCATTATTCACCAAGTAATTATCAGCTGTCCACTCGTTCTCAATATTGACTGCATTGTCCACTGATGGACTGTTGTTAACTATATTGGTGTCTATTGGTATCTCTTCTGATATTTCTTTGGTGCTGGAAAGAAGCGGCCCCCTTGAAAATTTGCATCACCATCCTGTCTACTGTAAGCTCTTTTCCTTTCACTATACTCTGGGAACGTGGCAATGTCCTTATCTCTCCTTGGTAGTGGCCAGGTGTAAACCCTACCTAAGCTGTACAATTCTGTATCTCTCTCCAACTTGTGTATTTTCCTTTTGTATATCATCCTCATCTTGAAACTAGCTGTCTCAAACTGTTTAAAATATAAATCTTGCCAATTCTCAAATTCTTTGTCACCCATAATTTCATTATTTAGCTCTTCTATTTCGTTGTACAATATAGCCACTTTCTCATCATTGTGTTTCATAACCAATTTAATGTACATACTTCCAAATAAGTCAAACAGTTTGTTAAAATCTTGCTTAATGGTGTGAGTGTATTCAAACCCTAAGGGTAGCTTGAAAAAACGTAGTCCTTTTGGTACAATGTTTAAGTTAATACATTTTTCTAGGTATACATTATCCAGTTTGACACTCTTAAACTGTATTAATTTCTTCCCCAAAAGATATATTTTACTCCTGATATTTGATGTTTGCTTAAATGTGTTGTATTCATTTCTGTAATTACATGCTCCCTCATCAAGTTCTAGCACACATTCATCATTTAAAAAATCTTGCATATATAAATCATTATTTTCTCTATTTGTAAAAAACACATTTTTATCTTTGTTTTCCTTAGATACAGTACATTTGTTAGAACTAGCTACAAAGTCTTTAAACACAGTACCTGCATTTTTGTTACTGGCACTTTTCTTGGTTACATTAGAGTAAGTCTTTTTTGTTTCACGTCTTTTAGACACAGCCCCAAGTCTCTCCGTTTCCTCTTTTTGGTGAAACATACTAAAATCAAATGTAAATTCGGCTTCTGAAATAATGTTATCTCCTAAATCCCTCATGTCGATTCCTGAAGCCGTTTTTGTTGTTTTTTGTATATTTGCAGAAACCTGCGGTTGTCCATTTGGAATGTCCCCCATACTATTTAATTCAATCCGTTCAGCTAAGTAGGGAGGGGTACTCGAGGCATTCCTCACTCGCTGGGGAGAACTGGTATTGATATCCGTTTGTATAGATGCAGTTAACTTCCCTACTAATTCCAATAGTTTCGATACATCCGCTTTAAGCGTGGTGACTTCCTCTTTGAGTGCTGTGAACTCCGCTCCACCCAATAAAGCCTCCGAATGTGCAGGGTCGGACATAATACAACTGAGAACTGAAAAAATGCACAAAAGCAACAAAATGGTATTTCCGACACCCACAGACCTGGAACTCGAGTTGAGCTGGACACTTGGTGAATGCTGACAGACGTGTCAGTAACAAGAATGGAGAAAATTCCTCGCTAGTTAAAACAGATGTTTATTCACAAACACTGCAGTCCATATCCACATACAGCCAATAAATGAGACACAAGAATGCATAAATAGAAGCAATGCAATCGGTTAAGCGCTTTCATCTGCCCTAAGCAGATTTCATCAGAACAATGAGTATTTCTGCATCCCTTGCTTAAATACCAAACATTTTGGCGCCAATCCTTAATAGATATTGCATAATTATTCAATTAGTAAAATCACAATATTACAATGTTGCTAACTACATATATAAAATTACTAGCATGTATATTATAAATAAATATTTTGAATAAATACGAATGGTCTCTAACCAATATCTGTATATGTTATAAATATCTATTGTGTAAAAACATTCTTATAAATAATCCCACTTGAAAAAAATATATAATAATATAAAATAACATTTCTCTTAAAAAATGACAAATTTCATATACAATACACTTCCCTCAATGAATAATTCACACTATGAGAAAACTCAATATAAACTACATGTAATACAAGACTGACTGTTTGTTGACAAATGTCAAGATATATTAAACTGTCCAAGCAAATCTAACTGTCACATAGCAAAATGTATTGAGTATCAATGCTTGAAACTGTCACCACTCAATAAGTGGATTGTTCATGTTTCCTAATAACTCTCTCCATATAATAGGCTAACTAACAAAAATGTAGTCTCACTAGGAATGTAACTTGACTACCATATTGCATAGGGGCAACGGGTTGGTTACTGTCTATATGCAGTCTTTAGAGCCGGAAGCCTAATGTTATACCTATCATGGGCATCCCAATATTAAAAATGGTTTGATGCTAATATATTAGTTAATTCCTGGAAAGGTAGTTGCTAACATGATTTGCCATTTACTTTCCAATGCTCCTAATTTTGCCTTCCAATTTCCATTCCCCACACTGTTGTCCACCAGATCTAGTATAGCAAATTTAAATCCATGGTCATTTCCCTTGGTCATAATGTGTTTGCTTAAAGCATTTTTTTCATCTCCTTTTTTAATTTTGTACGTGTGTTCATAAATCCTGGTTTTAAGCTTTCTTTCTGTTTTACCAACATAGTATGCGTTGCATACTATGCATGTTGCCAAGTAAACAATCCCACTACTATTGCAATTTCCTGATTTAAACTTGCATATACTATAGGTAGTATTGATCAACTTTATCCTGTTCTCTTCATTAATGTACTGGCATTGTTTGCAGGTACCACACTTTGTTGTCCCCTTATTTCTTCCGTTTTTCACCTTGGTTTTCTTGTTATTTCTTTCAATCATTCTTTTTATATTACAACCAGATTTGTAAATAATATTTGGAGTATCACCTATAATGTCCTTAGCTTCACTTTCAAGGTTAAATACATACCAATGTCTATTTAATATTTCTCTGATGATGTTAAGTAAATGGATTATACATAATGACACATACACGTCTATTGAATGTATTAGTAACTTGTTTTCCACTATCTTGTTGACCTAATAATGGTCTATATTTCATTCCCCATTGAGATTTTACATAATTTAATACATCAGTCAGCATTGCTTTAGGATATCCTCTGTCTAGAAATAACTGTTCTATAATATTGAATTCATTGGACATAATTTCTCTTGTAGATGACATCCTTGCTGCTCTCACACATTGGCCCTTTACTATGTTTTTAAACATGTGAGGGGGATGACAGCTTCAAAATATATATAGTCGCTCGAGAACGTGGGTTTCCTATATAATTTTGAAGTATATCCTTGACCATCAGAACTGATGTAAATATCTAAATATGCAATTCCATTTTTATCTATAGTATGGGTGAATTTTAAAAATTCAGTTGTGTTGTTAATGTAGTTGATGAAATTCTGGATGTTCTCTGTTTCACCCTTCCATACAATTAGTATGTCATCTAAAAACCGAGTGTACAACAACATGTTATTGTAATATTCACTGGTGAATATATACTGGTTCTCCCATTCCAGCATGACTAAATTAGCAAATATGGGCGCACAAGATGCGCCCATTGCTACTCCCTTTGTTTGTCTAAAGGTTTCACCCTGGAACTCGATGTAATTGTGATCAAGTATGATACACTCACACCATTAAGCAAGATTTTAACAAACTGTTTGACTTATTTGGAAGTATGTACATTAAATTGGTTATGAAACACAATGATGAGAAAGTGGCTATATTGTACAACGAAATAGAAGAGCTAAATAATGAAATTATGGGTGACAAAGAATTTGAGAATTGGCAAGATTTATATTTTAAACAGTTTGAGACAGCTAGTTTCAAGATGAGGACGATATACAAAAGGAAAATACACAAGTTGGAGAGAGATACAGAATTGTACAGCTTAGGTAGGGTTTACACCTGGCCACTACCAAGGAGAGATAAGGACATTGCCACGTTCCCAGAGTATAGTGAAAGGAAAAGAGCTTACAGTAGACAGGATGGTGATGCAAATTTTCAAGGGGGCCGCTTCTTCCCAGCACCAAAGAAATATCAGAAGAGATACCAATAGACACCAATATAGTTAACAACAGTCCATCAGTGGACAATGCAGTCAATATTGAGAACGAGTGGACAGCTGATAATTACTTGGTGAATAATGAAACTTTAAGTAACCCTAAGATCTACAATTTCAAAGGTTATATGGTATATAATTACACCAATTTTGAAATTAAAGAAGAGCTGTTCACTTTGTTCAGTAAGGGAATGAAGTATATACCTACGGGACGTTTTGACCTTTTTGATACCATCAAAGAGGTAAAAATGTACTGTCGAAGACTAAACTTGGCCTTACAGTTTAAAGATAGTGAAAAATTATCCTTGGACTATGACAATAAACTAGTTAAGAAAAGCACATATATACCCCCCAACAATACTCAGGTGACTCTCTACGAGCAAGTTGTTTGTAGAGACATTTATGCCGCTTTCAACAACATTAGAAAGGGAGCTGAATCCTATAGCTACTTCAAGGATAATCTTACTATCAATGAAAGGAAAATGTTAAATGACATTATGTCCAACAGTGATATTAGAATTATGAAACCCGATAAGGGTGGGGGGATTATAGTGACATATACTAATGAATACCAACAAAGAATCCATGAAATTTTGTTTGATTCTGGTAATTATGAAGCTATTTCAAGGAACCAGATTAACATCGGACATAGAAGGATAGACTTAGTCATAGAAGAGTTCTTGTTGGACAACAGGATTACTGAGGAATTATACAATTTTTTAAGGAATGAATATCCAGTACTGGCTCACATAATTGGTATTCCCAAGATCCACAAAAACATCCAGAATCCACCATTAAGACCCATTATATCTGGGTCCAAGTCGAAAACTTTCAACCTTGGTGTTACAGTGGACCACTGGACGAAACATATATATGAAAAAGTCCCACACCTCATTAAAGATTCTTGGGATTTATTAAAAAAACTGAACCAAGATGTTTGGAAAGAGGACTTAACATTCATAACAGTGGACGTCAAGGATTTATTTTCCTGTATACCCAAGGATTTAGGACTTGAATATTTCAGCAACAGTTTGGTGAACTATTCTGGATATACTTGGGATAAGATACAACTAATCACGTGTATGATGGAACTCATACTTGATCACAATTACATCGAGTTCCAGGGTGAAACCTTTAGACAAACAAAGGGAGTAGCAATGGGCGCATCTTGTGCGCCCATATTTGCTAATTTAGTCATGCTGGAATGGGAGAACCAGTATATATTCACCAGTGAATATTACAATAACATGTTGTTGTACACTCGGTTTTTAGATGACATACTAATTGTATGGAAGGGTGAAACAGAGAACATCCAGAATTTCATCAACTACATTAACAACACAACTGAATTTTTAAAATTCACCCATACTATAGATAAAAATGGAATTGCATATTTAGATATTTACATCAGTTCTGATGGTCAAGGATATACTTCAAAATTATATAGGAAACCCACGTTCTCGAACGACTATATATATTTTGGAAGCTGTCATCCCCCTCACATGTTTAAAAACATAGTAAAGGGCCAATGTGTGAGAGCAGCAAGGATGTCATCTACAAGAGAAATTATGTCCAATGAATTCAATATTATAGAACAGTTATTTCTAGACAGAGGATATCCTAAAGCAATGCTGACTGATGTATTAAATTATGTAAAATCTCAATGGGGAATGAAATATAGACCATTATTAGGTCAACAAGATAGTGGAAAACAAGTTACTAATACATTCAATAGACGTGTATGTGTCATTATGTATAATCCATTCACGAACATCATCAGAGAAATATTAAATAGACATTGGTATGTATTTAACCTTGAAAGTGAAGCTAAGGACATTATAGGTGATACTCCAAATATTATTTACAAATCTGGTTGTAATATAAAAAGAATGATTGAAAGAAATAACAAGAAAACCAAGGTGAAAAACGGAAGAAATAAGGGGACAACAAAGTGTGGTACCTGCAAACAATGCCAGTACATTAATGAAGAGAACAGGATAAAGTTGATCAATACTACCTATAGTATATGCAAGTTTAAATCAGGAAATTGCAATAGTAGTGGGATTGTTTACTTGGCAACATGCATAGTATGCAACGCATACTATGTTGGTAAAACAGAAAGAAAGCTTAAAACCAGGATTTATGAACACACGTACAAAATTAAAAAAGGAGATGAAAAAAATGCTTTAAGCAAACACATTATGACCAAGGGAAATGACCATGGATTTAAATTTGCTATACTAGATCTGGTGGACAACAGTGTGGGGAATGGAAATTGGAAGGCAAAATTAGGAGCATTGGAAAGTAAATGGCAAATCATGTTAGACGCAACTACCTTTCCAGGAATTAACGAATATATTAGCATCAAACCATTTTTAATATTGGGATGCCCATGATAGGTATAACATTAGGCTTCCCGGCTCCTAAAGACTGCATATAGACTGTAACCAACCCGTTGCCCCTATGCAATATGGTAGTCATGTTACATTCCTAGTGAGACTACATTTTTGTTAGTTAGCCTATTATATGGAGAGAGTTATTAGGAAACATGAATAATCCACTTATTGAGTGGTGACAGTTTCAAGCATTGATACTCAATACATTTTGCTATGTGACAGCTAGATTTGCTTGGACAGTTTAATATATTTTGACATTTGTTAACAAACAGTCAGTCTTGTATTACATGTAGTTTATATTGAGTTTTCTCATTGTGTGAATTATTCATTGAGGGAAGTGTACTGTATATGAATTTTGTCTTTTTTAAGAGAAATTTTATTTTATTATATATATTTTTTCAAGTGGGATTTTTTCTAAGAATGTTTTTACACAATAGATATTTATAACATATACAGATATTGGTTAGGGACCATTCGTATTAATTCAAAATATTTATTTATAATATACATGCTAGTAATTTTATATATGTAGTTAGTAACATTGTAATATTGTGATTTTACTAATTGAATAATTATGCAATATCTATTAAGGATTGGCGCCAAAATGTTTGGTATTTAAGCAAGGGATGCAGAAATACTCATTGTTCTGATGAAATCTGCTTAGGGCAGATGAAAGCGCTTAACCGATTGCATTGCTTCTATTTATGCATTCTTGTGTCTCATTTATTGGCTGTATGTGGATATGGACTGCAGTGTTTGTGAATAAACATCTGTTTTAACTAGCGAGGAATTTTCTCCATTCTTGTTACTGACACGTCTGTCAGCATTCACCAAGTGTCCAGCTCAACTCGAGTTCCAGGTCTGTGGGTGTCGGAAATACCACCTTTGAGAAAGGCTTTACATAATCTTGATGATGCCAAGGACGAATGGTTTCTCCTATGTGAAAATTAGACACAGCTACAAGTTGGAACTTTACTATAGAGACTAGCTTCGCTACTGAAAACGGAGGCAAGAAAGTCAAGGATAGCTGGAATAGGTGCTGGAAAAGGGTCTATTTTTATCTCTGGGGAAACAAAGGAGAAAATCTTTTCCATTAGCTCTTATACATCTTCCTAGCAGAACCCTTCAGAGAAGATGAGATGATGTTCTTCGTGTTTCACTGTTCCAGTCATTACATTTGGGTAATCTGCTGGCAGATTGCCCTCAGTCGGCCTGATTAAAGTCTTGGGTCCTGCGTCGTTTGCTGTCCCTTCTTCTATGATGTCAGGTCGTCAGGGGTATAAAACATGCAGCCGATGCCATTACATCAGTCTTTCTTGCCACGCAGTGCCCGAAGCAGAAGCAGTTCGCAAATGCTGGTCGGCCAACTCCTGAAATTTTCGTTTGAGTTTCAGATATTAACTAAAAAGCTAAGTAGCCCGTTGGGGAAACTTTTTCTTGCTCCTTACCAATGTCAGTAAAAGTTAATAATTGCATTACTTGTGGGAAGCAAATACCTCATAAGGATTTTCATTTGTACTGTATTCCTTGCCTAGGTCCTGACCACAACGTACCTTGCTGTCGGTTTTGTGCTTTATTTAATCAAGGCACTATCAAACATCAGAACATTTTTGCTCCTTATATATTTTGACTCACGCTTTAATTACCCAGAAATGTCGTCGGTTAGCAATCCGACTACCAGAATACCTAAAAAGTGCAAAGAAAAAGACAGAGACAGGCCGTTGAGGTCCAAAACTGCAGACGATGCTTCTCCTAAGCCAGTCGCCAGTTCGCCGGTTCTCAGTGAGGTGCTTTCGCAGCCCCCGATACCCACTACTTCAGATTCGCAGGCCTCTACTGAGACCCTTTCAGAGTCTGGTATGCCGCAAGATGCTTCAATTATGGAACCCGCGGATGTCTCTACCTTGGATGGGTCTGGAGCCACTGTGCAGGCACCGGCTTCTGAGGGTGTTTTCAGGCCTACAGATTTGTATATTAGACCGACACCATCTTCAAAACTAAGGCCAAAATCTCGACCTATGCCTAAAAAACAAATGATCAAAATCGCTGAAGATTTAATTACTCTGATCAGGGGTAGCCACCCCCCCCCCCCCAAGAGGCCTAGGCAAGACATTGATTATGAATCTTCTGAACAGGATTCTACTTCTTCTGACTCTTCTAATGAACAGGAATTGTCTATACCTACTTATGAGGACTCTGATGCAGAAGATTCCATTCCTTCTGCTTCTCCCCCCTGAGGATTTTTCTTTTGGGGAAACTTTACATACCTAAAGGGAACATTTCCACTGGGAAAGTCAGCATTTTTCTGAATCTAAAAAGAGACTTAGGAATTTTCTTCTTCTTCCTCAGGATAGGCCTTTGGCTATACCTCCTGTTCTAGACATTGTTGTTGATTTTTTTCAGAATCTAGTATGGCTCCTGATTCTCTCCGTCCGGCTCCTTGTAAGCCAGACAAATACTACAGGGTTCCTGACTCCCATAAATTCCTTTTCAAAAATCCTGTTGCAGATACTAAAACCATTTCTCAGGGTCCCAAGGGCATTAAGGCTTCTACTGCTAAAAATCCTACCCCTTCTGATAGAGATTCCAGGGCGCTGGATAGATGGGTTAAAGAAGGTTTACACTACTGCAACCCTGGCAATCAGGGCTTTAAACTGTCAATTTCATATGCTAAAATATCAACAACATATCATGGGACTACTTAAACAGAAAATGATGTTAATTTCTGACTGTGTGGAAAATAAAGATTTACAGGATTTACTGCATTCAGCTGAATAAGTTGGAAAACATACTTTGCAATGTGGTTTTGATTCTTTGGAGGCCTCTTGCAGGGCTGCTGTAACTGGGGTCTGTGCTAAGAAGGCATGCTTGGCTCAAAGAGCAAAATCTGCCTGATCATGTTAAAGCAAAATTGTTGGATGCTCCTTTACAACAATACTGTCTCTTTGGTAATAAGGCTGAAGAAGTTTTAAAAAAGATGGAAGATAAAGCTAAATCTATGCAAACTGTGAAAGATTTCTTACAAGTGCAACCTCCAAGATTTAGTAGGCACTCGCCTACTAAGAACTGGTCCTTTCCAGTCCCTTCGAGAGCCACTCAAGTCAAATCCAGACATTCCAAAGGCTCCAGGTTTCAGTCACAAGGGACTTTCAGAACAAAACAATGGGGTGCCTCCTCTTCCAAATCTGGAACAAGACACCACCTTATGGTAAGCAGTCTCAATGGACTTCCCTTTACACTTACCAAGCACTTACCTTTTAGCCGCCCCTTTGGGGAGAAAACTAGCTCTTCATGCAAGAAACTGGCAACTTATAACCCAGGACAAATTGGTTTTAAATATAGTATCCCAGTAATACAGATTTCATTTCCACATGTTGCCAATTCCAAAAGGATGGCCGAACCTGCCCCCAAATCAGTGGGCAGAGGCCCAGAAACAAGTACTTTCCCTCATGAGCATGGGGGCTATTCAACCAGTAAATAACACAACGCTGAGCAAAAAACGACCTTTATATCACAAACACAAAGCTTTCAGGTATTACACCCTTTCTCAATGCTTTAACACAGGTTCACTTAAAAACAGCATTTAAATAGGAGCCATAAACCACATGACACACAGCCCAAACATCATGTGATAAAATTAACTTAATAAATGCATCAATCTAAAAATCACTACTAAAAATCAATACATGACCATAATATATAACAAGTATATCAATATTTTAGTTATAAATAGTTAAAATATACATTACATTTGAAGTCTTACTTTAACTTTGTGCGCTGTAATTTAGCCAAAACAGGTTTTAAAGAGACAGAAGAGTTCAAACCTGGATGTTGATCTGCTGAAAATCTAATAATCCATTCAAATTCTCTGACCACTAATAAATTTCCAATATCACCTCCTCTAGCGGATAGTGTAACAGTATCAATTACTCTAAATTTAAATCTATGACCTAAACCATGTGTACTAATGTGTTTAAACAATGCATTATTTCCACAAGCTCTTCTAATTTCAGACTTGTGTTCTATTATGCGTTCTTTTAATCTCCTAGTGGTTTTTCCAATATAAAATGAACAGCATACTATGCACGTTGCTAAATAAACCACATTATTTGTATTACATGTGGCCGAAATATCAAATATAAATTCCTTATGTGTTAATGGGTGCAAAAATTTACTGTTATCAGATGACCCACATAGAATGTCATCACAACAACTACAATTACCACATATAGAGGTACCTTTCTTTCTTATAACACAAGTAAAATCAGCTACCGTTCTAAAATCTTTATAGCATAACATGCTCTTTATAGTTTTCATGTTTTTATAAGCAAACTTGGGTTTGTCATCCAAGATTGCCCTAATTTCATTGGATGCCATTAGTACTGTCCAATATTTACTAATAATACTCCTTACTGATCTTGTCCTAGTACTATATGAGGTTATATATCTAAGCTTCCCTTCCCTACTAACATCACTAAAGCTACTATTTTTATATTCACCATTAGACAAAAATATAGGTATAAAGGTGGTCGACCTGTTCGTTATTACTTGGGTCTTAATATCAAGCAGAATATCAGGATCATATCCACTATCTAAAAATTCTTTATTTCATCTAGCTGTTCCAAAAATCGTAAATCATCGGTATTAAGTCTACTAGTCCTACTGAATTGTGCCTTAACAATACTTTTGAAAACATGATGGGCATGCATGCTGGACCCATGCAAATACCTCCCTGCATTAACTTCCTTTCTATAGACACTTGTATTTATTACACCATCACAATAAGTTATACTAACATCCAAAAAGTTTATCAAACTATCGGAACAATCCATTTTAAATTTTAAGAAACTAGTTGTATTGTTCAAATAGCATAAATATTCATGTAAATCTCTAGAGGACCCCTTCCAAATCAAAAAACAGTCATCTACAAATCTTTGATAAAAGCACACATTAGGATTTATAAATTCTTTCCCATTAAATACATAAAGTTTTTCCCATTGGTACAAAACCAAATTTGCATATGTATTGGCTACCAGTGTGCCCATGGCTACACCGGAAAGTTGTAGATAAAGCTGTTTATTGAATAAAAAAATATTATTATGTAACACCAAATCTAATAGAGAACAAATGTTCTCTATATGTCTGGCTGTAAATGACGAAGAATGTACCAAAAATTCACGTATGGAGTTAATACCATATTCATTAGGAATTACTGTGAATAAAGAAGTAATGTCAAGCGTAACAAAAATTACATCCTTATTCATATTTACATCATTAAAGGCTATATACCATTGCTTTAATTTTAATAGAAAATCTATTGTATCTTTCAACAGTTTCACAGGAAGATAAAAATGGATACAGTTGCTTCTGTAAATAAACAGAAATAGGCTCCGTTATCCAACCATTTCCCGAGACTATCGGGCGCATAGGTGGATCATGCCAAGATTTGTGGATTTTCGGTATGCCATATAACTGTGGTATAGTTGGACATGTAACTGTAAAATAATGAAATAGATCTAAATCTATATCTCCTGACAACTGCAGGTCATAAGTAAACATGTTAACATCACTAACACATTTTTTAACATCTAAGTGTGTTATAACTTTAAACACCGAAGTGTCTAATAGTAATTTTGAAACAGATAAAAAATAATTAGCCCTATCCATTAGCACAGTGGCACCCCCCTTGTCTGCCTGTTTAATGACTATATTTGGATTTCCCTGCATCTCTTTTAGAGCTGCAAACTCAGGATAAGTCAAATTAAAATTCTTTCTATCAGTCTCAGAATATAAACATCTTAAATCTTTCTCACATAGATCATGAAACGCAGTAATAACAGGAACATAAACAGGAATAAAAGTACTACATCTTTTACAACTCAAATGTGTAGAACCAGTACTTTTAAACAATAACTTTAGACTTATATTTCTAGAAAATTGTTTAAGATCTACTAATGCAGTCACTATATTGTCACTTGCTGTGGGTATAAACCCCAGTCCTTTGCGCATCAAACTGAAATATGCAGCCTCTAAAACAAAGGCAGAAAGATTTAAACAACTTGCCACTATCTTCGGACTATTTTCATCTGTTTTGCTGGACTATTATTCTTCCGTTTCATAGACTGTGCTATTTCCCTCATAGTCGACCTTCCTCTCGAACTAGAATGCTCATTTACCTTTTCGGCTTGATTCAATTGAAAGGGCTTATGAAAAAAAGTAAGCATAGATTGATGTAAGCCCTTCATTTCATCAATCTTCTTACCCATGGCTGAATTCACTACGCTCGTGGACACTCCTATTTTACCATTTCTGTCTTCTGTTTGTGACGTTAGTGTAATAGGCGTGGTTTCAACTACATCACCAGCCGGTAAAGTCATTGACTTCTCACGAGATGTAGATTGAGAATGCAGTTCAGGGAAGTCATCTAAACTATCCAAATTAGGTTTCCGTAAAGCAGAATAAGTAACATAATTTTTCACATTTGTAGCTGCCACTATGTCATTTTTGGGCCAAGAAAAAATATGACCTTTCTGAAAGTCCCCCATGTCCCTCAATAATTTCCATTTCTTGACTGCTTCCAGTCGATCATCAAGCATGTGCAACCTGTCTAACATTTGTTGATACTTGGGAAGCAAATCCTTAAAACATGGCATTATAGTTATATCAGTCTCCATACTAACTATTTCTTGTTTTAACTCTTCTTCGGTACTAGAGAAAAATTCATTCATCAATTTCATGTAATCCAAACTCAGTCTTAAGTTCAACTGCTGCCATCGCTTAAGCAACTCAGGGTATGCATTACCATAAGAGGGAATCTTTAACACTCTAAGCCCTCGAGGTACAATGCCCCTGTCAAGATATGCCATGAAGCTAAAGCGCTGCCATTGTAAGCGCTTGTACGCACCCACCTTCCTCTCCAACAGTTGTAGTTTCTTATCGAACTCCACTGAGTCTGCCATCGGCGTCAACGGAACAGCTTCAGCACTTAGACAAGATGTAGACACAAATTGCAGCAAAGGATTGACATCACTTGCCAATAACATTTTCAAGCTGCGAACAGTTTCCATTAGGCTGTAATAGACTCTCAACAACTTACTCAACAGGAACAGCAAAGAGTCAACTTCTACACACACCGCTGTAAAGATAAATCCAATAAATAACACAACGCTGAACAAAAACGTTGAGAGTCTATTACAGCCCAATGGAAACTGTTCGCAGCTTGAAAATGTTATTGGCAAGTGATGTCAATCCTTTGCTGCAATTTGTGTCTACATCTTGTCTAAGTGCTGAAGTTCAACGCCGATGGCAGACTCAGTGGAGTTCGCTAAGAAACTACAACTGTTGGAGAGGAAGGTGGGTGCGTACAAGCGCTTACAATGGCAGCGCTTTAGCTTCATGGCATATCTTGACAGGGGCATTGTACCTCGAGGGCTTAAGAGTGTTAAAGATGCCCTCTTATGGTAATGCATACCCTGAGTTGCTTAAGCGATGGCAGCAGTTGAACTTAAGACTGAGTTTGGATTGCATGAAATTGATGAATGAATTTTTCTCTAGTACCGAAGAAGAGTTAAAACAAGAAATAGTTAGTATGGAGACTGATATAACTATAATGCCATGTTTTAAGGATTTGCTTCCCAAGTATCAACAAATGTTAGACAGGTTGCACATGCTTGATGATCGACTGGAAGCAGTCAAGAAACGGAAATTATTGAGGGACATGGGGGACTTTCAGAAAGGTCATATTTTTTCTTCGCCCAAAAATGACATAGTGGCAGCTACAAATGTGAAAAATTATGTTACTTATTCTGCTTTACGGAAAACTAATTTGGATAGTTTAGATGACTTCCCTGAACTGCATTCTCAATCTAAATCTCGTGTGAGAAGTCAATGACTTTACCGGCTGGTGATGTAGTTGAAACCACGCCTATTACACGAACGTCACAAACAGAAGACACAAATGGTGAAATAGGTGTGTCCACGAGCTTGGTGAATTCAGCCGTGGGTAAGAAGATTGATGAAATGAAGGGCTTACATCAATCTGCGCTTACTTTCTTTCATAAGCCCTTTCAACTGAATCAAGCCGAAAAGGTAAATGAGCGTTCTAGTTCGAGAGGAAGGTCGACTACGAGGGAAATAGCACAGTCTACGAAACGGAAGAATAATAGTCCAGCAAAACAGATGAAAATAGTCCGAAGATAGTGGCAAGTTGTTTAAATCTTTCTGCCTTTGTTTTAGAGGCTGCATATTTCAGTTTAATGCGCAAAGGACTGGGGTTTATACCCACAGCAAGTGACAATATAGTGACTGCATTAGTAGATCTTAAACAATTTTCTAGAAATATAAGTCTAAAGTTATTGTTTAAAAGTACTGGTTCTACACATTTGAGTTGTAAAAGACGTAGTACTTTTATTCCTGTTTATGTTCCTGTTATTACTGCATTTCATGATCTATGTGAGAAAGATTTCAGACGTTTATATTCTGAGACTGATATAAAGAATTTTAATTTGACTTATCCTGAGTTTGTAGCTCTAAAAGAGATGCAGGGAAATCCAAATATAGTCATTAAACAGGCAGACAAGGGGGGGGGGGGTGCCACTGTGCTACTGGATAGGGCTAATTATTTTTTATCCGTTTCAAAATTACTACTAGACACTTCGGTGTTTAAAGTTATAACACACTTAGATGTTAAGAAATGTGTTAGTGATGTTAACATGTTTATTTATGACCTGCAGTTGTCAGGAGATAAAGATTTAGATTTATTTCATTATTTTACAGTTACATGTCCAACTATACCACAGTTATATGGCATACCGAAAATCCACAAATCTTGGCATGATCCACCTATGCGCCCGATAGTCTCGGAAAATGGTTGGATAACGGAGCCTATTTCTGTTTATTTACAGAAGCAACTGTATCCATTTTTATCTTCCTGTGAAACTGTGTTGAAAGAAACAATAGATTTTCTATTAAAATTAAAGCAATGGTATATAGCCTTTAATGATGTAAATATGAATAAGGATGTAATTTTTGTTACGCTTGACATTACTTCTTTATTCACAGTAATTCCTAATGAATATGGTATTAACTCCATACGTGAATTTTTGGTACATTCTTCGTCATTTACAGCCAGACATATAGAGAACATTTGTTCTCTATTAGATTTGGTGTTACATAATAATTTTTTTTATTTAATAAACAGCTTTATCTACAACTTTCCGATGTAGCCATGGGCACACCGGTAGCCAATACATATGCAAATTTGTTTTTGTACCAATGGGAAAACTTTATGTATTTAATGGGAAAGAATTTATAAATCCTAATGTGTGCTTTTATCAAAGATTTGTAGATGACTGTTTTTTGATTTGGAAGGGGTCCTCTAGAGATTTACATGAATATTTATGCTATTTGAACAATACAACTAGTTTCTAAAAATTTAAAATGGATTGTTCCGATAGTTTGATATACTTTTTGGATATTAGTATAACTTATTGTGATGGTGTAATAAATACAAGTGTCTATAGAAAGGAAGTTAATGCAGGGAGGTATTTGCATGGGTCCTGCATGCATGCCCCTCATGTTTTCAAAAGTATTGTTAAGGCACAATTCAGTAGGACTAGTAGACTTAATACCGATGATTTACGATTTTTGGAACAGCTAGATGAAATATATAAAGAATTTTTAGATAGTGGATACGATCCTGATATTCTGCTTGATATTAAGACCCAAGTAATAACGAACAGGTCGACCACCTTTATACCTATATTTTTGTCTAATGGTGAATATAAAAATAGTAGCTTTAGTGATGTTAGTAGGGAAGGGAAGCTTAGATATATAACCTCATATAGTACTAGGACAAGATCAGTAAGGAGTATTATTAGTAAATATTGGACAGTACTAATGGCATCCAATGAAATTAGGGCAATCTTGGATGACAAACCCAAGTTTGCTTATAAAAACATGAAAACTATAAAGAGCATGTTATGCTATAAAGATTTTAGAACGGTAGCTGATTTTACTTGTGTTATAAGAAAGAAAGGTACCTCTATATGTGGTAATTGTAGTTGTGATGACATTCTATGTGGGTCATCTGATACCAGTAACTTTTTGCACCCATTAACACATAAGGAATTTATATTTGATATTTCGGCCACATGTAATACAAATAATGTGGTTTATTTAGCAACGTGCATAGTATGCTGCTCATTTTATACTGGAAAAACCACTAGGAGATTAAAAGAACGCATAATAGAACACAAGTCTGAAATTAGAAGAGCTTGTGGAAATAATGCATTGTTTAAACACATTAGTACACATGGTTTAGGTCATAGATTTAAATTTAGAGTAATTGATACTGTTACACTATCCGCTAGAGGAGGTGATATTGGAAATTTATTAGAGGTCAGAGAATTTGAATGGATTATTAGATTTTCAGCAGATCAACATCCAGGTTTGAACTCTTCTGTCTCTTTAAAACCTGTTTTGGCTAAATTACAGCGCACAAAGTTAAAGTAAGACTTCAAATATAATGTTGTATATTTTAACTATTTATAACTAAAATAGTGATATACTTGTTATATATTATGGTCATATATTGATTTTTAGATTGATGCATTTATTAAGTTAATTTTATCACATGATGTTTGGGCTCTGTGTCATGTGGTTTATGGCTCCTATTTAAATGCTGTTTTTAAGTGAACCTGTGTTACAGCATTGAGAAAGGGTGTAATACCTGAAAGCTTTGTGTTTGTGATATAAAGGTCGTTTTTTACTCAGCGTTGTGTTATTTACTGGATTTATCTTTACAGCGGTGTGTGTAGAGGCTATTCAACCAGTACCAGAAGAGGAAAAGGGACAAGGTTTCTATTCAAGACTTTTACTGGTACCCAGAAAAGACAAATCATGGCGTCCACTCCTGGACTTATCTACTCTAAACACCTTTCTGGACATTCCAAAATTCAAGATGCTGACTTTCACCAGTTACTTCCTATGCTAGGCAAAGATGCCTGGTTGGCATCCCTAAATTTAAAAGAGGCTTACCTGCATATCCCACTCAGGGAATCTTGCAGAAGATACCTCCACTTCAAAGCAGGTTACTTGCATTACCCGTTCTCTGCACTGCCCTTTGGCTTATCTACTGTGCCCAGGGTCTTTACAAAGTGCCTGGCTCCAGTAATTGCATTTTGCAGGAAAAGAAATATTCAAATATACCCATACCTGGACGATTGTCTAATTCAGGCAGAAAACAAGGACACCCTTCTAAACCATCTGGCGTTTGAAAAAAGGGTTCTAACTTGTCTAGGGTATACTATAAACGAAAAGAAATTACAACTGGTACCCTCTGAAAAAAATTACATTCCTGAGTGCAAGCTTGAATACAACTGCCCAGATGGCTTTTCTTACGCCAGAGAAGCAAATTCATTTGGTGACTTACTTCAAACAGGTGGCCACAAAAACCCTGCTTTCTGCAAGGCAAATACTGCAAGCCTTGGGGTTCATGGCCTCCTGCATTCTTCTAATGCCATATGCAAGACTGCATATGAGGAAACTTCAGTGGTACTTAAAAAGTCTATGGACTCAGCATTGTCACAGCCTGGAAACAGTGATTCTTATCATACCTTGCCTGCAACTAGAGTTCCTATGGTGGGCAGAGGCCTGCCACCAAAACAAGGGACTGCCATTCACACCACCCCCTGCCGCCCAAACCCTAACTACAGACGCATCACACTATGCTTGGGGGGCACATCTGGCAGGGAAGTGCATTCAGGGCAAATGGAGCCCAAATCAAATGCACCTTCATATCAATCAAAAAGAAATGCTAGCTGTACAGAATGCACTGACAGCCTTCAAGGACTACCTTAATCCAGGACAATTAATGATAAAGGCAGACAACACCACGGTTATGTGGTACATAAACAAGCAGGGGGTACACACTCCTACCCCCTTTGCAGACTAGCCATGACATTGTGGAACATGGCCTTGACCTATCAAGTACAGCTACAAGCTCAATTCCTGCCAGGAAAGCTGAATACTCTGGCAGATGAACTAAGCAGAAATCTCATGGACCCACACGAATGGAAACTGGAACCACGGATTTTCAACATGTTGACACACAAATGGGGGAGCCCAGACATAGACCTTTTTGCCTCACCCCAGAACTATCAGTTGGACAAATTCTGCACAAGAACTCATCACAGAAAAGCCTGGAGAGTGGATGCTCTATCCTTCAGCTGGGAAAACCCATCAGTCTATGCCTTTCCCCCTCTGCTCTCCAAAGTTCTACTAAAAGTCAAAATGGACAAACCAAAAATGATTTTGATTGCTCCAGACTGGCCTCGCCAACACTGGTACCCACTCCTGTGCAATGTGTCACACCTTCCACCGTGGCACCTGCCTCAAACATCTTATTTACTGTCTCAGCAGAACAACCAAATTCTGCACACTCAGCTCCAAACTTTGAATCTTGCAGGGTGGCTAATCACCTAAATTCACCCTTAGCATCCCACAGCAAACATGTGATGGAAGTAATTTTGGAGGCGAGAAGGCCTAGTGCTAGAAAATCTTATGCTGACAAATAGAAAAGATTCTGTGCCTGGAATCAGTCTCAAGGGATAAACACATCAGTGCCCAACATTCCTCAGATTTTACAATACTTAACTGAGATGCTTCACCACGGCCTGTCCTTTTCTTCCATAAAAATCCATGCCTCAGCCATTTCAGCTCATTACAACACAGATCCTCCCCTCTTCTCTCGTCCTCTGCTAAAGCTGTATCTCAGAGAGGCCAAAAACTTAAGACCACCCAGGAGAGCTCCAAACCCTGCCTGGGATCTCAATTTTGTATTGGAGAAGCTCACTCTCCCTCCGTTCGAGCCAGCTGCTACTGCAGACTTAATTTCTCTCCTGGAAAACAGCTTTCATTTTAGCAGTCACTTCAGCTAGAAGGATTTCCGAATTACAGGCTCTTATGGCAGTGGAGCCTTTCATCAATTTTCATGCGGACAGGGTATCTCTCAGGACCAATCCATCCTTCATGCCTAAGGTGGTATCCAGTGTGGCTCTTAATCAGACCAATCATTTGCCAACTTTCTTTCCCAATCCACAGAACAAAGGGGAGCAGGTTTCTGCATTCATTGGAAGTACACAGACAACTTAGATTTTACATAAGCAGGACAAAATCTCACAGAAAATATGAACAACTGCTGGTGGCATTTGCTGCAGGGGCAGAGGGAAAGGCTATTTCAAAGCAAACCATTTCCAAATGGATAAGCCATTGTATTCGTTTCTGCTATATGCACCATGGAAAAACTATTCCCCAGGGGATCAGATCCCATTCCACCAGGGCTGCATCTACTTCAACATCCTTTCTCAGAGGTGTTCTTACCAGGGACATTCTAGAAGCTGCTACCTGGAGCTCAGTTCATATGTTCAACAAACATTTCCATTTACCACTTTTCTCTAAATCCAGAGCTGGCTTTGCCACTGCTGTCCTGCAGGGCCTTATAGCTGGTCCTAATGCTGTATAATTCCCTCCACCCAACCATACCTTTGGGAATCTACCCAAATCTAATGACTGCAACAGTGAAACACGAAGAACATAGTACAGTTGTGTACACGTACCATAAATGTAGATGTTCGAGTGTATTCACTGTTGCAGTCCTGGTTGCCCTCCCTCCAGCCCCCTGTTTTTCTCTGGCTATACCTCTATCTTCTTTCACTATGCTTAAAAGCCCTTTTGGTGCATTTGCTTTTGGGGTTGGAAGTATATTTTTTGTGTTTTTAATTTTATTTGCTCCCCATTTGGGGGGCACCTGACATCTGCGGCAAGAAAAACGGATGTAATGGCGTCGGCTGCATGTTTTATACCCCTGACAACCTGACGTCATGGAAGAAGGGACAGCAACCGATGCAGGACCTAAGACTTTGGTAATCAGGCCGACTTGACGGCAACCTGCCAGCAGATTACCCAAATGTAATGGACTGCAACAGTGAATACACTCTAACATCTACATTTATGGTAAGTGTACACAACTGTACTATGTGATGAACCAGGGAAGGAAGCCTGGACTATCTAGTCATCGTTGGAAGTGTAGAAACCACGCGGTTAAGTTGAGGGTCTGAATGTTTGGATGAGTTATCCCTGATGGATGAATAAGATCATCAGGAGATGGCACCATCACCCATGGAGGATGTTCTAGAAAAGGCCAGATAATGGGAAGGCAAGAACGGGGCAATAAGGATTACTTTGCTCTTCACAGAGACTTTCTAAGAAACATCAGAATGAAAGGAAAGGCATAAAGAAGCCCAGGAAGCCAACCAGGAAAGAGAGAGTCTTCTTGGTGACTCCCGCCCTAGGAGGAGTAAGGCGATATACATGCTGCACATGGAGTTCATGGCACAGTTGGCCCCACTGATTAAACAGGTTGAGAGACGGACTACTTTCGAGGGAGTAAGATAGACCTGCTCAGTTTGTCTGCCAGCACACTGGACTTCACTGGGATATGCACTGCCAAAAGAAAGCATCAAGAAGAGATCGCCCATTGCCATTCTCTCAGTGCTTCATGACATAGGGGGAACCAGATTCTACCCCTTATCTGTACCAGACTACTGACAGGTCTGTCTGAAAAGCAACCACCTCCGGACGGAAAACTCAACACCTGCAATGCTAATAGGACTGCCTTTATTTCAAGAGCAATGATGTGAAGATTGACCTCCAAATCAGGCTAAGTGCCTTGGACCATCCTTCCAAAGCAATGCCCACCCCACCCCCCCCAGTTGGGAGGTGTCCATAGTCACTGATGTTTTGGTGCCAGAAGGATAAAAGGGCAACCATGAGAAACTTTTGTGGTGATTCACAAAGCTATGTGCTCTTTGCCAATCCGTGTAATCCATATGGGTGTAGCCATGGAGTGTCATCTTACTGACCTTTGCACTGCAAGTGTTCACTGCGGTACACTCTTGTGATACCTTGCCAAGGGTACTACAGTTATGGAAGCTGCCACAGATCCAAGTAACTGCAATACTAACCTTCCTGGGGGAGAAGGAACACAGAGAAAGTGGGATGCTTGACTTTGCAAGGTGTTTAACATGGTCTTTGGTAAGCCTGCAATCTGTGCTACCGTATCCAGTCCAGTACTGATGAATTCCAGGACTTGAGTGGGTTGACATCTGAGATTTGGCATAGTTCACTGCAACGCCCAGTTGAAGACAAAGTTGGAGCAAGAGGTCTTTGGCTTGACTCTGTAGAGGAGACTGTCTTCAAGATATGGAAACACCCGAAATCCTAGCAGTCTCTAGTGAGCTGCAACCACTGCTATGGACTTGGCAAACAACTGGGGGCTGTGGTGAGATGAAAGGGCAGGGTCCTGAACTGGTAGTGACTGGCTCCCATCCAGAAGCATAGGCACCTCCAATAATTGCCTGTCTACTTTGATGTGATAGTAGACAGCCTGGAGATCTATAAGGCACATCCAATTGTGCTTGCATGACAGGGCAGAATGGACTGAACCATGACCATTTGGAACTTTGAGTGTTTGATGAAATTATTCAAGTTGCTGAGATCCAAGATCAAGCTGAGGTCCCTGGTTTTCTTTGGCATTAAAAAACCTACAGTAAGCTCCTAATCCTCGTTGGTATGGGGGGACAGTTTGGATGACGCTTTTTGCAAGTAGTCTTTATATTGCTGTCGCTGCTGCTCTCCACTCACTGGGTGGAACTTCGGGAAATTTCCTGGGCCAATTGGGAGGCTGAAAGGAAAAGGGTATATAATAACTTCTGAATAGTATCTACTGCACCCAAATATCTTTGCTGATGGCTGCCAGGCTTCTGGGTGCAGTGATAAGTGCCTCTTGACTGCCTCTAGAGTGCAGCAGTCTGGCAACCTTTCAGGAACACTAAAAGAACTTCTAAGAGAAAGTACCTCTGAAGCCATGGTGTTGTGGGCTTCCTCCGTCACATGGGCAACGTCTAATGTTACAGCTTCCCCCTCTGCTACAGGGGACCTGTCCCCACAGGAGTCCTGGGAAGACCCATGAGACTTGCGATAACAGGTCTTCCTACCCCTTTCAAACCTCTCAGCTTCTTAACACAAGGAATCTGGACAAAAAATAGAAGAATGGAAGGGGACACAAAGGCCCCAAAATAGGGGAAGATTTTAAATACTGCTCTTATAAACTTAGAAAGTTGTTCAGATAATGCATGCTACATAAATTGTATTATTTGAAGTATACAAAATCAGAAACACAAATGTCATTTAGTGACTACAGTTTTCAGCGATTTGTCAGAAAACCCAATATTTCATCAGGAAAAGACCAAAAATATAAAGCAAAAATCTGCATACTTGGCAGGTTTCACCCCCCCCCCACCTCTGGTTCCGTGAAAACGTCCTTTGAGAGGTTGAGAAGCATATCCATTCACAACCCCTTTCCACATTTTTGCACATGGGGTCAGGGTGTCACTTCAACAGTGACAATCATCTACAGTTAAGATTTACACCACCGGGTGACTAGCCCTACAGCAGCAGAGAAGCATATTCCTACGGCAAATAATATCTTCCCATCCTTTTCACTCCTACATAGAGTTTTCACCTTAGGGCTGAGAAAGGTGGATCCATCAAAGGGGGCACTGAAGAATGAAACTTGAAGTGCTACGCAAAACAACAAAGGAACATCCAGGCATGCCTTCTCCCAGCAATTCCTGAACCCACTGCTCTGGAAATTCCCTCGGAGGCATGAGAAAATCAGCCTCAGACTGAAGGGTGGTCAGTAGCTTAGAAACAGTCTTCTTGTCCTCCACAGACATGGACTTTGAGAGGGGCACTGTAAACATTACTGATCAAGTCCCTCTGAAATTGAGTTACATGTACCAGATAGGTCAGTGACTTGACAGCATAAGTCACTAAAGCATAAACACACTTCCCAAATCTGCCAATAACCTAAACTCTCTCTGATCAGGGGATGGCCAGAAGAACTCTATTCGGCAAGCTCCTTCTTGCTGGCTACTGTTACCAGCATAATGTCTACTGGAGGACCTTTGCTGCAATGGACATAATCCTTTAGGACCACCAGGTATTTATTATGTAGTTTTGGCACTGGCTCTGTGACATCAGGATCCTTGCAAGCAAGCAGGGGAGGCTCACTATCTCGGTCTCCAGGGATACTACCAAAGATGCAGCTGAACTGGCCCTGAAAACAGAGGAAAACGGACTCCTCATGGTGGTGGTGGTGGGGGTGTCTAAAAAAAAAAAGATCACCTTTCTGTCTCAAAATCTGTTGCATTTCCCTAAAAGAGAGGGCCTCAAAAGTTACTCTGAGGATGGTGCCTTCTGTCAACAATTCCTGTGGAGAATCCAAGTGCTTCTTTTTGCATATACAATTCTAAGGGGGCTCGCGGATGGGGCGCACCTTGGAGGATTCAGAAGCAGGACAGTCTCCAGGCTTGACTATGTCAGCCACCCGATGTGACAGGATAAAGAGATTCAATGCTCAAAGCAGACAGTTGAAAATGGGAAGGACTGGAAGGAGGCAAGGATGCCTTGTCCACAGAGGTAGAAAAAGCTCTATCCACTACCTTGAAGACAGAAGCCATAAGGAACCAAGACCCAGCCTAGTCGGAGCCAAAACCACCTGTTAAGAACAAGTCAGAATATCCCCAGGATCCTGCCTCGATGCAGAGGTCGGAGGCATACTGCCTAATGCCGAGGACCAAGAGGCAGGAACAGTTCAGATAGAAGTGGAGTCAAACTCAACCCCCCCTCCCCTGGATCCAGCACAGACACTATGGCTCCAAGATCCCTGCAACTCCAACAGAGTCAGTACTTACCGAATCAGAGGTGCAGTCAGAGTCAACAAAGGCAAAGAATTTGGAACAGACAGATAAACACAAAATTCTTTGATAGGAGGGCTCCAAAACCACATGACGGATCAGAGAAGGAGTCAAGAGTTGAGTTTAGGGTGAAGTCAGACTCAGGCCGGATGGTAGAGGGAAGCAGTACACTCCATACTGAATCTAGGTTCGGAAGAATTTCCTCATAATCCTACCACATTTGTTTCAGTCACACTCGCATATAATCTGAGGAATGTGGAAGTTGAAGGTGGACTGAACAACATTAGAGAATTCTCTTGCAAAAATGGTGAATGCTGCCTCGAGGGAATAGGCTCCAGAGTAAATCTTAGTGAACAGTGGACCACAGACTTGGACTTGGATCTTGATGGATCCAGCCAGCCAGCTGGATCTCAAAATTTCTGTACCTTTTCGGGCGGTGCTGAGCCCAAAACGCCTGAAGTAGAATAATTAAGGGATCACTACCCTCAAGTCCTTGGCCTTAACCGAAGAATCCTCTTTAGCATTCGCTGAAGATTTTTACAAAGGAGCAGCTCAAGCAGAAGAAAGGCAGAAGGTAACAAGCCTTTTAGAACAAGTTTGCTACGACGCTCAGTGATCATATTGCGGTTAAACCCCACAACAAATCTCATACTTCACTTTAAGGTGGCAGCCTCTAGACAATAAACACAATTGGGGTGGGCATCCGAGTTGACCATTTTGTGCCCACATGAAGTATACCTCTTAAAGCCGCTAAGCTTATCAGCCACCTTTCAAGTAAGAACAATAAAAGAAAGGGAAAGGCAGACCTAGTACAAACTACAGTACACAGAAACACCACCATCAACAATGTCACAACAGACGTAGTCAAAAGAATAGGGAAGCAACAGAAGGAAATTGGTCAACATAGGGAACAAGGTCTGTAAAACCTGAAGAAAAGCTACTTTACCAAGCAGAATAACTTCCTTAAAAAAAAAAAAAAAAAAAAAAAATCAGAAAATGAGAGGATAAAAAAGATAAAATTAACAAAAACAATAAAAATTAAGTCACTTATCTGACACCAAGTTCAAGAGGTTCTCTGGTTCGATCCTTGGCTGGGGTGCCTTCTGTGCGGAGTTTGCATGTCCTCCCTGTGGTCGCGTGGGTTTCCTCCGGGTGCTTCGGTTTCCTCCCACATCCCAAAGACATACTGTAGGTGGATTGGACACTAAATTGGCCCTAGGTGTGAGTGTGTGCCTCCTGTGGAAGGTTGGGCGCCGGGCTGGCAACTCGGCACCGTAAAACTCCACTGC
>NC_056745.1:1333687656-1333747656 GCF_019279795.1 Protopterus annectens
AAAATTTTCACTGGCAAAATGACTCTACTTTTTTTTTTTTTTTTTTTGTTAGTTGGACTCTGTACACTGATGCATGTTTTATGTGTTTCTGGGTTTTTAGTTTCATTTGCTGTTACACTGTTTGTTTGTCTTGGCTCAGTAGTTTCAAAGAGCTTCAGTTTTATTTGCAGCATTTGTGCAAACTCTGTTCTAAACTGTCCCTGTCAATATTTCCTGTTGCATTTCACTGCCTAAGAGTCACAATTTTGTACTAATTTTTATTGGATTATTGCCTGCAGTGCACTTCACTATGACCAATACTTTTCCAGCATTCTATTTTTCATTTTACCTCAGTTAATGGGTATTAGTACCCTCTGCAGAAACCATGCCTTCTGGTCCTGGTAGATGGACTAGTTTTATTGCTGGATTCAACAGCTCTGTGCTCTTGCTGATGGACTGAAAGTTATTCTTACCCTTTCCCCCATGTCATAACTTTGTATATCAGTGATCTAAGCACCCCTTTTAAGAACACAAACCATTGAGTGAGTGTGAGTTCCAGTGATTAACTGTAGAGAGAAGAAAAAAAGTACCATTTGAGTGTTCCATAACTGTAGTTATTTAAATAAAGCAATCATTTGTGTTAAGAAAGCATTTATGGAATATTTGGTAGGGTAAATGTAGAAGAGGTGCTGGACTCTCTGAAAAATGAATGAAGATTACATTAGCTTCAGACTGCTTCTGAAGATTTGCTTCTGTAATGACTGCAGAAAGTGGAACTCTTTTGAGGAAGGAAATCCAGTATTACTGGGTCTTAAGTGGCAGTATGATGTGTCAAATGAGTTTATTTGAAAAATATGGATTGATAATTTATTATTCAGAAGTGAAATATTGGGTCTGCTGTATTTTATCTTCAGTGGTACATAAATTCAAAAAGGACTTGACTGTTGTACTGTTTTTTTGCTCCCATGGCACTGTAGTGTACGTACTTGTTTGATCTGTCATGGCCCTAGGATCCAACTGCTACCTTTGATCTGGATTGCATATGTCGAGCATTTTTTTTCTTTGGCTGGATGTCAAGAGCCTTTGCTTTTGGCTGGGTTACAGTAAACTCTCAGTTAACTGGCACCCATGGGGATTGGTAGATGTGGGATAACCACAGTTTCTGGTTGCATGAAAGTTACTATCAAAAATGGGTCTGACTAATACTGTACCCTATACTGTTTGGTTGGACTTGTTCTCAGGTTGGGGAGAGAGGGAATTTATTCCTATCTTCCTTTTTAAAGCTCTAAAAACGTAGGGTATGTTTCTGTTGGTTGTGGGGTACAAAAAGTGCAACACACAAATTGTACTTTATTTTTTTTACTTTTTATTTATTTATTTTTTTTGCCTGTTGCTTGAGTTCTGGTTAACTGGGAGTTTACTGTACATTGAAATGCTTTGTGTAGTAATATTGTACCTAGGGTCAGTCATTCAAACGTGGTTTGATTACTTTTGAATGGCATGTCATTCATGCTGCTAGGCAGTTACCTGGTTTGCAGTCGAGCAGACCATTGAGAAACCTAGCCCAAATTCCCAGTTTCCCACAAGTACTGTGTTTTTAAGTGACTTGCTCAAAGTCACATAACGGGCAAATGAGGGCTGAAAGGAATCTACCTGTCAGGGCCTTAACCCTTTGACCAACTACCAGATGATGATGTAAGCAAGTCTGATGTCTGTTAATTTTTATTTTTGCTTTTGTTTTGTTTTGTCTTTCATTCCCCCGTCCAAATTCCTTTCCCTCTAAAGAAACTAAATGTAGAATATAGGTACTAGACTTCCCTGTGGGTGTACACCCCACATTTTCAACATTGGGTTAAGCTGTATCCTTTGCTTATAGATGTATGCTTTTTATGCCAGTGTTTATTCTGTTTAAATGCTTATACCTATTGGCTAAATGCCATCCATCTTTGCAGCTCATGAAGGAGCATTTCCTTTTACTCACTCTGAATTCTGTTCTATATTAACAGCCAGTTTTTATTACTTGGCATTTAACAGTTCTTCTATGGTAGTTTTAAGAAGTCAGTTTCATTTTTAAAGAGGAAGTTTCATACCATGAACAAGACTGATAAGTCTGAAATCTATTTACACTATCAGTCGGTTAAGTTGGTGGTATTTCTTCTGCACAGACTGCTGACTTTATTCTGCTTATTCAACTGCAAAGTAGTTTTATTATATAATTATTTATGCATTCATTTAACATGTTTTCAATTTTGCTAAGACAGAGTAAAATTAAAGCTTGTAGTAAAGTTTTTTAATTTCCAAACAACATGAATGGTGCAAAAACACCCTGTTGGTACAAATGTTTCTCTCTCTGTACCCAAGCTACTGAATTGTCTGCCTCTCAAAACCCAGACTAACTCCCCACATAATACTCCATCCTGAAAATCATTTTTCCTCTTCCACCTCCAGTACGTAAAGGATAAGAAAATGCCTCTGTGATTGTGTTACAGTTGTCAACCTAAACCCCTTTACATTACCATCATTTGTCCTAATCTTGCCTAACTGCCACTCCCACCTTTCAGAATCCAGCTGTTTACACCTTAACACAGAAATGCCATAATACCACAACCTTTGTTCATAATCAGCCAACCCCATACCCAAAGAAATATGACTTCTGAATACAGTACACTTGCTGTCCTGGTACCCTTCTCCCATCTTTAAGGCACAGTCTTGCCACCTGCTGTCATCCCCATCAAATATGCTGGTTGTTTGCCTCCTCCTTACCAGACCTCCGCATTGGGCTTTGTTCATCACACTGTCCTGTGTGAGTTTGGCTGGATTTTTATATCACCTTTGCACTAACCTCGTCTGGAAATCATACAGTGGATGTGCCCTTTCAAACATGTACACTCCCCCACCACCATACATGCACTCCTACTGTGTGCCCAGACATACAACTTGGTCTTCATTTACCAAGGTTCCCTTCAGGCCAGTCCAGTCCTTATGCTGCTCCTCACCCACAACAGTACTTTTAAGTCTTCCCCAGGAAGCCTGTTTCTCCGTATGCAGTGGTGTAGAGGAGGTCTGTTGGACATTCCCTTGCTTATTTGTACTCAGCTTTGCTGCCATCTTCACTTGCCTTTGTTTATACTAGTCTACCTCCTTGGACGTATTATTTGCAAATGAGCCACCACTGTATCTTTTATTTCATTTCCTTATATCTGAGGCTCTCTTTAAATGCTGCCCTTTGTATTACCCCACATAATCTTGTGTATGTCTCAGTAGTGTGATGTTCTTCACATACATGGAATCCTCTCCAGGTTATTTTCTCTGACTGTTGCACCCCCTCCCATTGTATTAACCTATTTCTTTCTCCGCCACAAGGCAGATTGAAGTTTTTTCCGCCAAGGTTCTACCTTTCTTGTGCTCGTCAGCCTCTAATGGGCTTTGTTTGCAATGTACCTTTGCAGTGCACACACTGTTCTCTGCATGACCTGGTCAAGTGACCTTGCCTCGCAACTCCCCCAACCATACAGGCACTCCTACTGTGTGATCCCTAGACTTCCAGGGATTCTACGACAGCAAGTGTCCTGCGCACGTGCCACATCCCTTCAAAATAGAGTATGCTGAAGCCCAGTCATTTTCTCCACCCTTGCACCAGCTACAGTAGCTACCCAAGCTGCTAGTCAAGCTCTGATCACATGGGCTTTTTATCATTAATGCTGTAATTATATCCCAACAGCGCTCACTATCTTCTAAAAGCTGGAGGACCCAACCCACTTCTGTCTCCTTGCTGCTGAGCTGTACCCACTACATATAGTCACACACCAACTGCTTTTTCCCTACCCCACTGAATATTTTAACCAGTAGGTGTCGCACAAGATGCCGTACACTCACCATCCTACCCTACCTGTAAGCAAAAGGAATTTAGTGGGTCATCTCAGTTGCTCGCTGGCTTTACCTACCAAATCATTTGCCTTATGTTGTCCAACTTTTTACAGTTGGTTCTTGATGATGTATAGCAGTCTCCAAGACATGTAGCAATAGCTCCCCAAATCCTTCCAAAGTAGCATTACTGAGTTTACCTAATGATGATGCAGACTTGGCAGTTCTCAAACTCCTCTCTGATGTCTTCAATACCAAGAGGTCTGCTTCAGTATTTTTTCATGGCACCATGCATTCCTTATTCCCCCACTTGAAGGCTCTTGCCCTTCTAAGGGTTGTGTGAGAGTAACTTTGAGATACTCTGTTTACTGTATTGCATGTGAAGAAAGACCTTCTGAACTATTAATTTTCCACAAAAATGTATGTACATATTTAAAGGAAAATACTGCTCACTTAAATTTTTTTTCTCGCTTTTAAAATATTTGTTTTTTCCTAGATATCCTAATCAGTAGTGCCTTGTAGACTTTTCTGACTAGATAATGGCTTGGCCAACCTTGTATGTAAAGCCATGGAATGACTTGTCATGGAAATTATCTGCAATGGCAGAGGGAACCTCCAGACCCTGGTCATGTCTCAGTTTGGATTTGTCAAAGGCAGGTCATGCTTACTTAACCTGGTGAACTTTTTTGAAAAGGTCTCAGTTTGGATTTGTCATGGATGACAGCAAAATGGTACACACTGCATACCTTGACCTGGCCAAAGCTTTTGACCCATTTCCCTACTCAGGCATAATAGAAAAGCTAAATAAACTGGTAGTAAATCCCGGTGTCTCCCACTATATTGCCCACTGGCTCACAGATAGTATGCAGGAAATCCAAAATAGGGGAAGTTACTTCCACAGACGAGTCACCAGTGGAGCCCCCCCCCCCCCAGTTCTGTTCTGGGACCTCTGGTATTGGCTTTTATTTCAGAGAAGTAGATGCCAAACAGGAAAGAGCTCTGCCGGATTCCATTTGCAGATGACTACAGGCCAAGAGTGGTCATTGAATCCCTAAGTTACATAGCCGTCCTGTAGAAAGGTTGGTCTTAAATAAGTAACTGATGTCAAAATCGTGGCTTGAAACTAAACAAAAATGCATTGTTGGGTAGTTTTCTTTTTTTTTTTTTAACCCCGGGAAACTATCCTATTGACAGTGTGGCCCTAAGAGTTGACCCAGATGCTCAATATTTGGGAACTTGTGTGGATAGTAACCTAACTTTTGACCAACATGGGTTCACCGTCGTATGAAAGTCCTCCTTCTGTATTGCACAGTTTATAAACAAACTATGTCCAGCTCTAGGGATGTCATTGTCTTCTTTATTCAGCCCTCGTTAGGCAAATTGAGTATAATGCTCCCTTTGGTGTGTATCTATCCAGACACATGTAATAACTGCAGAGATACTATACTGAAAGGATACAAGGCCGGAACAATATGTCCTGCATGGACAGCTTCAAAGCCCTGTCCTTATCTTGTGTATTCTGCACACTAAAACATGGCTAGGGAGCTAAACCTCTTCTGCATTATCAACAGAATGGTTTGACGTGACATGCAGAAGATAACATTGCTCTGGAACAGACTCCCACTCCACAAAAAATAAAGCTTAGCCACATCCATATTCCAGCATAACCTGGATCTGTGGATGGAAATGGAAAATGTACCCCAGGGCTGCCCCTGTACTACTAATGGACAGAGGCGGTTCCTCAATGCTTTACACCATTTATGGGTCCCCCTCAAGTTATCTAATGTATGCTGCCAGTTATCTAATGTATGCTGCCAGTTATCTAATGTATGCTGCCAGTTATCTAATGTATGCTGCCAGTTATCTAATGTATGCTGCCAGTTATCTAATGTATGCTGCCAGTTATTCTCATTAATGGTAATATGTAATCATCTACCATGGGATGGATAAGGCCATTGTAACATCAAATGTGAGAAGTTAATTCAAAATAAGTAAAAAGAAATCTCCCTTATTAGAAAGCAAGAGGACTGTGAATGTCCCTGCCTGAACCATGTTCACTAGCAAAATCGACATGGGATCTTGCTTAGCTTGGAACCACCTAATATTTCCCTTTACCCCCTTTTTATATAACCTGCAATGTAAATCCTTGTTCCAGAGTGTGCGAGTCCTTTGAAAGTAAGACCGTCCCAACCATAGGTCCTATCCACATGGTCTGTAAAGTGCACCAGTAGTTGCTAGTGTTGACCCCCCCCCCCCAAAAAAAAATCCATCTAGTTTTGATGCAAATACCCTATTAGAAGTTGTGCATCTGCAGTACCTGCACCTACTCACCTTTTGGAACAATAAAACCACTGCCCCCCTCGGTGATTCCCCATTCTAAGACCTGTTTGTGTCCTGACATACTGTATGCAGTACAGCTACCCACCTCCCCACACACGCACTTAGAGGTACACATGTAAATGTGCAGTATTTTTTCATGGAATAAAATCCAACTGGACACCCTGACTTGCTTTCTTTAAGATGATTGAGAGCTTTTGTCGCTCTTGGTATGACATTGATGTATAACCTCACTGCCCTTTCTTACTCACACCATCACTACTCATACCCTACGGATTGTATCATTTTTTGTATTGTTACATCATCTCCACCCCCTGTAGTCGTAGCAAGAATCTTTCCTTGCTTGGCTCTAAGTGCTGTAGTCATTTGCCCCTTCACCACCACATGTCCCTTTTGCTGTTCTGTCAACCTCCCTTTCCATTTGTTTTGATTTCACATATTTAATTTGCCCCTCTTTGTTCTTGGCCTACTGTTGCTTGCACTGTATTGGTTCTCCCTTTAACCTCTTTACCAAGTAGTTATTCTACTTCCTGCCAAACTCCCTCCTTTTTTCGTAATGCTCTCTTTCCTTATGGCATCATTCACAGCCATTGCGGTGGTAAGTTTTTCATCATCTCTCCTCAGCCTTGACTGCATGCACCATTGGGTCCGACCGGTAGGAGTCGTTTGCCGGAGTGCACCATCAAACGTATAGCTCTGTCATCTACCCTTCCAACTATTCCAAACACCTAGGAAACACTCCAGGCCAGTGTGCATGGCGTCTTCCAGGTCTTTAAGGGGTTTGGCGTCTTCCAGGTCTTTAAGGGGTTTGATAGAGGTGGACGTGGACAGGATGATGCAAAAATTCCTCAGGGCTCTGATCCAGATGGGAGACTTCCCAGCTCCATCCCATGATGGCTCCATGAGTGCACCTGCTTTGCCTGTTGTAACTCCTTCTCTGATCTGATAAATGGTTTTGGAGTGCCAAGATACAAGATCCCCGCGAAGTTGGGAGGCAGAGCCAAGGAAGGTACCCTCTTTGACTGTAACTTCCCTGACCAGTTCCAGTACTCAGACCAGTGCTGGTCTCTGATCCAAGAGGTTGGTGCTGGGTCTAAGGGCTTGGGTTGGTCACCAACTTTGTCGAATCCATCCCTTCCCCTTGGAGCCTCAGCCGTGGACGGCTTCGGATCTGGGGGCAACCCCAACCTTCCTCGAGGGCTTTGACTGTGGGTGTGGAGGAGTTTCCTCCTGGTCAATCTGCATTCAGGGTGGTAGAAAGGACTTTCTCTTTGCACATAGAGGTGTCTTGTCTTATCTTGGATCCTAACAATCGCCCCTCACTGGGTCCAAGCATTTGAGCCCATCAGACCTATTCCACAGGGACAGCCAGTTCTGGGAAGCCTCCATACAGGTTCCCTAGAGGAATTTTCCCACCCTCTTCTGATGCTCTCCCGAACATCCCATGGAAGAGATCCTTGGAAGAGGAGACGCACAGATTCGCCCATGGAGTAGCTCATGGAAGACACTGATTTTGATGGAGACCCCAAATCGCCGTCCGACTACATCACGTTTGGAAATGTCCTTGAAATCCTCAAACAGAAGAGTAGCTGGTCTTGCTAACCTTCTCCTGAAGAATCAGTGTATCTAGAGTCTTTCAGTGCTGGACCGTCTACGTCTTGACTGACACGCTGGGGGATAAGTTCATCTATTTGGTTTCCTGCTGGGCTTGGCAGGAACTGGACAATGTTAAACCTGTCCCCAAATGACTGGAAATATTCCTGGTACCTCCCACTGACGCACCCTACTGGACCAAGGGAGTCCCGGTTAATGCTGTAGTGGTGGCAGCAGCCACCAAGAAGGACCTAGTGGAAAAGAGTTCTTTGTCCATCCACTGAACAAGGGAGTCCAGAGTGATGGACCGATTTGGAAGGTTAAGTATATGCCTCAGCTACGTTTGCACTGAGGTTGTTAAACTACCTGGCACACTTTACTCCTCTATAGAGAGATATGTCGAAAAAAGTACTGTCGGAGTCCGTGTCTGGGGAGTATCGGAAAAGGCTTTCTTTGCAACTGGCCACTGTTTTGTCCATTTCTAATGCATCTATGAGGCTGATCGCCCATGCAGCAGAGGGTGCCTCTCACACGTTGCCAGTTCAGGCATAGCCATTAGGAGACACGCCTGGATGAGGCTATGTGACTTTGTGGAAGCCTTCAAGGCATCCTTTGTCAGTGTCCACTTTGGTTCCTCCATTGTTTGGGCCATCGGTTTAAGATATGCTCACCTGCAGCAAAGAAGGGATAACTGTCTGCCATACGGATCATGTTTTCTACCCTTCAACGAGCTTTCTGTATAAACCAATGAGGCGGTAAGAAGATGCGTTTCCGAAAATCTTTGGGACCTTTCCAGGAGTCATGCTGGAATAATTCCTCCAGAGGCAGAGGTGGAACCTTAAATAGAAGACATTGCCCTCAAAGCAGAGGGAGTTTGCAGAATCGGGGCTTCAGAGATTCCTTATCTGATGGGCCCCATCAGTGCTCCAAAAGTGTTGCCCAACTGTCGATCTCTGGAGGCAGTCGGGGGGGGGGGTCATTTCTTTCTGCACCTTGACACCTGGACAGAAATCACAGAAAATTCACGGGTACTAAGAATCGTATCCCGAGGTTGCTACATACCATTTTCCCTTCCCCGTCCTGTCCAGAAAAGGATACTTCTGGGTGTTCCATCAGTCAGACAGGAGATGCAGCTCAAGAAATACAAAGGCTGCTCCAGAAGAGTCCTCCGAGGTCTCACCCGACCAAGTAGGATTTGGAACCTACTCCCGCTTCTTTTTAGTGCCAAAGAAAACAGGGGACCTAAGACCCATTTTGGATCTAAGCAACTTAAACCCATTTGTAAAGAAGACAGAGTTCTGAATGGTCACTGTTCAGTCCATTCTGCCTCTTCTCCGCAAAGATGATTGGATGTGCTATCACATAAAAATAGACAGGTGATCCAGGAGACCTCTACTCAGTCATTACCAATTATGAGTACTGCCATTTGGATTCTGCACAGCCCCCAGGGTGTTTACCAAATGCATTGCTGTAGTGGCAGCTTACTTGAGACTAAAGCAATTGGCTCCTGACCACCCCATCCAAGCATCAACCTCTACAAGCCAGGGACTGCTTTCTCCAAATTTCTAACACCTCAGGCAGCTCTGTAAATCATACAAAGTCAAACCCTAATTCCAGGTCAGACCTTGGAATTGATAGGAACCATGTTGAATACTACAACCCAGGTGGCTTCCTTACCTCTTCATTGCACATCTCTTGAAACTTCAAGTTCGGGCCATATTATCCCACCCATCTCCTCCAGCACGATTAGTACTTCAAGCGCTGAGTTCGGGCCATATTATCCCACCCATCTCCTCCAGCACGATTAGTACTTCAAGCGCTGGGGTCAATGTCCATTGCCATACTTCTACTTCCTCTAGCAAGGTTCTTTGTGTGCATCCTTCACTGGACATTGGTGGGGCAATGTTCTTTTCCCATACGACTCACCCCAATCTGCAGACATCATATTCATTGGTGGCTTCAGTCCGAAGATCTGTTTCTGGGCAGACCTTTTACCCTTCTGTCCCTAGTTGCCGCCATGAACACTGAGGCTTCCCAACTAGAGTGTGTGTGTGTGTGTGTGTGTGTGTGTGTGTGTGTGTGTGTGTGTGTGTGTGTGTGTGGGGGCATTTCTTGTGAAAGATGGTCCATTCTAGAGACCAAGTTGCATATCATTGTCCTAGAGATGAGAGCAGTCCTCCTAGCATTGCAGGCATTTCAAGATGTTCTACCTCTAGGGATGATTGCAGTCCAAACAGACATGTTGGCCTGGTACATCAACAAGGAAGAAGGAGTTTAGGAATGGGCGATTACTTCAAACCAC
Source organism: Protopterus annectens (assembly GCF_019279795.1). NCBI lineage: Eukaryota > Metazoa > Chordata > Ceratodontiformes > Protopteridae > Protopterus > Protopterus annectens. The sequence goes on from NC_056745.1 coordinate 1,333,697,732, forward strand.
TTTCTCATTGCAACACACATCCCTGGGAAAATTGCAACAAGTTAGCAGACAGGCTCAGCAGTTCCATTCTGATGTCTCCCGAGTGGTCTGTCAATCAATCAGTAGCGAAAATGATCTTTGGTCCCTGTGGCCAACCTTGCTGCAGCCTATTAGCCTCTCCCTTCAAGTGCACCACGTATTTTGCTCTGATCCCCCAACTTGGTGGCTCAGAGCGATGCTCTGATGCACCTTTGTCCCCCAGGTCTCCTGTATGCTTACCCTCCTCTTCCTCTGATTCCAAAGTCCTTAAAGAAAGCAAGCGGGCTGAACAGCTCAGTCATCCTCATTGCCCCCTTCTGGCCTCGACAAGTATGGTTCCCCTTCCTGTGGTCTCACTTGAAATATCCTTCATGGATACTGGAACCCACTCAGGATCTCCTGCCCCATCCATTGGAAATTCAACACCCTACTCTCCACGCACTCAAACTTACTATTTTTTTGTCACATTTTGTTGTATACTGTACTAGTTCAGCAGTAGCACTGCCCAGTTCCAAGTTTGCTATATCTGAGTTTGTTTTGTAACGTCTGAGCATCAACTTCAGGCCACCTTTGTTGGTGAAGGCCCTTCTGCACCCGTGTGAGGAGAGTGCTGTCTGGGTCCTATTTAATCAAGGGTGATTGGACTAGAGCTCAGAGTGTGTTCTTATTGGCTAGTTTGAGTTAACAAGGTATTTTCTTGTTTTATTTAAGCCCCATATTTGCAGTTGTTTATGTGTAGTGCTCCATCGTGCATTGCAGCTTAATGATGGTTACCATTGGTGGTTATAGATGCAAACATTTTGTTTGTTAAATTTTTCCTTAGCACTTTGCTTGTGGCTCTCCAGAGATTTCTTGCGGCCCTGCTGTACTGTCCTGGGACCCAGACAGCACTCTTCTCACACAAGGGCCTTCACCAACAAAGGTGGCTTGAAGTTGATGCTCAGACAGTAAAAAAACAGACCTAGAAATAGTAAATTTGGAATTGGGCAGTGCTACTACTGAACTAGTACAGTGTACAGTAAAAACCAAACCCACATCACACATGCCTTGCAGCTTAGCCTTAGAGGTACCAACACACCTTTCACCCACTAGCCACTCCTAAGTGTGGCCTCTTTTCTTGATCATATAAATTTACCTGTTACTGTGGATGAACAATTTCCTCAGTTTCTGCAGCCAGCTTGTCAGCGTGTGCATCCTGAGGCAGTGTAGCATCTCCTTCATGCTCACCGACAACCCTGTACTCCTGGTCCACACAGACACAACATGTGAGAGATGCAAACCATATAAAGAATCTTGAATCCATGCTCTTTCGCACACCATTCAATACATATAGGTTCATACTAGGCTCTTTCGCACACCAGTCAATACATATAGGTTTCGCACACCAGTCAATACATATAGGTTCATACTAGGCTATCTGCCCTAGGGCATTTATAAGCCTAGCCAGAATGTGTTTGGCTTTCGCCACCCATTTTAAATTAATTTTGCTATGCCCTTTTTTGAGGTTAGTATACTGTGCCTCTGTCTAACAGTGACACAGAAGTGATACCCGGGGTAAACCTACGATCTCCCATCCACTCATCAAGATTCCTCTTGAAGAGAGTCAATGAGGGACTCTGCCTAACCTAGACTGGGATTTTATTCCAAAGTGAAGGGAGCCTCTGGGTTATGAATCTGTCCCTCCAGCATGTCCTATTTATTTCAGTGCTGAGGTTCAAGTCTCTCGAGCGTGTAGTTCGATGGGATTTGGATTTTCTGAGGTGCAGCATGTCCATTAATTCCGGGTTGGGTGCCAGCATGCACACCTCACCTCCTACTCCACCCAAACCCACATCACACATACCTGCATATGCGGAGGTCCTCACCAGAAACTTCCCTAAACACTAGAAACCTTCCTAGAAACTAAACTAGAAACAAGCCTATTGCATATAATAGTTCCTCTGCAGAATGCATTACACATAATAGCGATCAAACCCTCAACTTGCGTCTGAGTGACTGACTGACTTCTGGTGCATCTGCAGCCAACTCCTACTGACGCCTCTAGGGATCAAATATTGCTGCTTCATATTTGTATCAGTAATCCCAAAATCATGCTATATACAAAGTTTTAAAAGATTTCATCTTAAAGCTTACATGATAGCAAACGCAACTGCATTAGTATTTTACCTCTGTCTAGTGCAGGTCAAAATATGTCAACAACCAAGTAACACTTAAGAACTCTGTAGCCTCATATGAAAGCTCTTAGCCAGATTAATAAAATGCTGCTGACCTTGTGTATGTAACTTGAGTGGTTGATGAGATATTGTAAGTTGTTTACAAAATATTACAACTGTAATGGTTACTGTGTTTACTATGACTTATAAAATTCAGTTTAAGACCCAGAACGTTAAGAATACTACCACTATAAAAATAGCTTGTGCATACTACTTTCATAATCTTTATGGTTTCAGAGATATGAACATTTGTTTGAAATGTGAGCACATAGTTTAATTCTGGGAAAAGGCTTAGTCTCCACCCATTGGAAGTTACAGTGCACATTTCCTGAGCTCCTTTGGAGTAAATGAGTTAAGGCAAAACACAAAATCAAACATATTAGTCATAGGTGATTCCATCGTGAGACATACTGATGTCCTCCTCACCAGTCTAGACAGGGAAAAGGTCACAGTCAGCTGTCTGTCACGTGCCAGGATACGCCATATCACACACACACTCAAGTCTCTCAACAACAGGTACTGTTATGGTTCCATCTTAATCCATGTTGATGTATATGACTTGAGATGTACCTCTCTTGACTACATGAAGAGAGACGTGACTTGAGATGTACCTCTCTTGACTACTTGAAGATAGAGGTGACTGAGCTCTCAGACTGTGTGTGTCAGGCAGGTATGTCCCTAGCCTTAAGCAACATTTTACCTTCACCTAGGATGATGGTTCAATACAAACAGAAAATGATTGACTTCAGTAATTGGCTTGGCTTCTAGTGTCATTCCAAGGGGATCCACTGTCTGTCAGCCTGGGGTGACATGATGGACGGACCTCGATGCTTTGCCAGAGATGGTCTGTCACCCTGGGATTTCTGCTACTGCCTAAGGCTCTTGCCACCCCTGTATTTTTTTTTTTTTTTTTTTTTTTTTTTTTTTCTGTCAGTGACTCTAACAAAATTCCCAACATGAAAATTCTATCTAAAAACAGGCTCAAGGTTATGCTGCTAAATGCTTGGAGTCTCAAAACAAAACTGTAGTCACAGGTAGCTGTCCTCACCTTGGAAGATGCAGACATTTTCTGCTTTCACGGAGACCTGGTTCAAGGCTGCAGATAGTACCCCAGCCATAGCAGATTACACCTCCCTTCCACACGTTCAGACCTCATACTGAAGGTGTGAATACTAAAGGATGCAGTGTATCAATAACCAGTCTGGAGGTGTGTTTATCTTTAATGATGAAACAGTATGACTCCCTGGAGACACTTCAGGTGCAATTAACTGTTAAGGACTTGAGTAGGTGTCCACTATCAGCTACAGGATCCCCTCCATTAATCAGGACACCCACTCTGCCTATTTGGATCTACTTGCTTCTATCAAGATACATCCAAACACCATGGTTTTGGGTGACTTTAACTACCCATCCACTGACCTAGGTGGTGCTCAAACTCACTGGGGATTCTGTCTCTGTGAGAAAAAGAATGTAAAGGGCCAACATCAGATTTAGGAGTTGTGTATTTACCATAATGTGGTGTCTGTTGTCCATTTTCATTCTTTCTCACTTTTTCTTCCATCTATCCCCCAGCCTTGTCTGTTATAGAAGTACTTGGTAGACTGTATTGAAACCAGTTAGTTCCAGGTTTGAGCCCTAACTTTTTCTTGCATCTTTTTCTGTTCCTTTTATAAATTGGAGAGACTAGGCAGCAAGCTCAATTTGAGGGTTAGGAAGATAATAAAGCATTATGGGTAGGGGGAAGAGCTCAAAATTTGGATTTGAAATCTTTGGTATGCAGCAGAGTTAGATCCGATCCCATCTGTCATGAATGAAAATGGACAACACAGATGCCAAGTTATGGTAAGTACTCCTGAAGAGTGTGTGTGTGTGTGTGTGTGTGTGTGTGTGTGTGTGTGTGTGTGTGTGTGTGTGTGTGTGTGTGTGCAGTGTGATCCCAAGGCTTGGGGTTGTAGTTTGCGCTAACAGGGTAAATTTAGAGGATCCTTGTCTTGGACTTGATGGTAATGTAGAAATATTTCTGCCAACAAATTAAATTTAAACTGAGATTTTCATTAGTTTTGGATGGGACTTTCTCCAACTTCACATTTGGAGCAATATCCTGCATTCTTTTTTTATGCTGAGGTCTTTGGAGCAACTTAACTTCTTTTTATGCCGAGGGTGAGGCGAGGGTCTTGGTTCGTCAGGCTTGGGGAGGATATGCTTACAGGGCTCAGCTGACACTCAAAGTTGTAGCTTTCAGCTCTAATGAAGCTTTAGACAGAGAAATCCTGGTTACCATGCAGTTAAGAGAATTGCAGCAGTGCATCTGTAATTCAGGTGGCAACTACAGTGGTCAGGGTTTGTCCTCCATTGAGCATTCCTTTTAAGCTTATTTTTTTAGTTAGCCAAAGCAGTTAACATTGTGTCTAGATCTACTTCAACAGGTTCGTAAATGTGGTATTTAATGAGCCTGGCTGCATGACCAAGTGAAGTTGCTGTATTTAGAATGAAGCAAGTAATGGATTTCAGCTGCTGAGCTGTGACATTCAGTGTGTGTTTTTAGGTATCTTGTGTTTTTATAAGGGCATAGGCAGAGAGGATTGTATGTATCCATGTGTCAAGTATTTTTATCAAACCTGGACAGGAAAGGATAAATTATGCTCTACATCAGGGATTCAGGCAGACACTGGCTAAAACATTTTAACCACTCATATGTGCACTCTCCGAGAGATGTTTCTGTAATAAAGACTACTCCTGTTTACCTCAAAGACAGAGAAGATAGGTGTTGGTTAGATGTGAAAATTGATGTTCTTCATCTCACATTGCTGCAGTCCTAACACTTGGGTAGTCCGCTGTCCCTCGGTCGGCCCGAATATCAGAGTATAAGGCTGACGTCGGTCAAGGCGCATTTGACTGACATCAGAACGTCAGGGTACAAATGCGCATGACCGACGTCATATCCTCAGTCTTTTTTGCCGCATGGTCCGATGCAGAAGCAGTGTTGCAAGTGCCGTTCGGCGTTCTGAAATTTTAATTGGAGTTTCAAACCCGAAGTCAGAGTTGGTTAAGTACCCGTTGGGGAATATTTTGGTTTTTCTTGCCTCAGTGATTTACCGGATGTCAGAAAAAGTGAATAACTGTATTTCTTGTGGGAAACAGATACCGCATAGGGATTACCATAATTTGTGTATACCTTGTTTGGGACCTGAGCACGACGTTGTTGGCTGTCGCTTTTGTGCTAGGTTCAATAAACGCACTATAAAGCGTAGGTTGGATTGTGCCAGGTTGGTCTTTGGGAAGCGGTGCAATTACAATATGCCGTCGGATGCTCCGACGCCGGCTTCCTCTAAGAAGCGCAAGGACAAGGCAGTTAAACCTAGGTTAGAGGAGTCGTCCGAACCGGACGCCGGTTCTTTAGAGGCGTCAGTGGAACCGGTGGTTCGGCGGAGGCCTCTCTGGAGTCCCAGGGAGAAACTGTGTTTTACAGGATGTGGCCTCCCAGGAGGCAGGTCAGGCTGTAGGGGCTTCTCAGGTAACTGTACTCCCCTCCCTTCCTAAGGTGTCTAGGCCCTCTCTTTCTGCTTCCAAGGCTTCTCCTAGAGGCAGGTCTAGTTTTGCTTCTGTGGGTGTCGCTCCTAGTTCTTCAGGTTCAGTGCCCAAGAAGCACATGCTTAAAATGGCAGAAGATTTAATTACTTTGATTAGAGGCTCTATGCCCCCTCCTGATAAGAGGCCTAGGATGGAACCTGTGTTGGGGGATTATGAGCAGGCTTCGGATGTGTCTGAGTCTTCGGCTGAAGACTTGCAGGAGTATTCTCATTATTCTGATTCTGATGTGGATGATTCTACTCCTTCTGCTTCTCCTCCTGAGGATTTTTCTTTTTCAGAGACCCTTCACTCCATGAGAGAGCATTTTAAATGGGAAGGTCAGGATTTCTCTGATTCCAGGAAAAGGCTTAGGGAATTTTTGTTTTTACCCCAGCATAGGCCTTTAGCTATACCTCCTGTTCTGACTGTGGTGGAAGATGTGTTTGCAGAGGCTTCTCTTAATCCTGATTCTTTGCCTCCTGCTCCTGTTAAGCCAGATAGGTATTACAGGGTGCCTGAAGCTCATAAGTATCTTTTTAAGAGTCCTAGGGCAGACCCAGAAACTGTTAGCCAGGGGCCTAAGGGTGTTAAGGCTTCTGTTGTCAAGAATCCAGTTCCGGCAGATAGAGGCCAGGGCCTTGGATAGGTGAGGAAAGAAAGTTTATACTTCTTCCACTCTAGCCATGAGAGCTTTGAATTGCCAATTTCACATGTTGAAATATCAAAATTATCTCCTTTCACAGTTGAAATCTAAGGTTGATGCTCTGGCGGAAGGTATTGATTGTAAAGAGTTACAAGATTTAGTGCATGTTTCTGAACAGGTGGGTAAGCATTCTTTGCAATGTGGTTTTGATGCTGTTCAGGCCTCGTCTAGGGTGGCTGCCACTGGGTCAGTTCTTCGCAGGCATGCCTGGCTGAGGGATCAAAATTTATCTGACCATGTTAAAACTAGGATTTTGGATGCCCCTTTGCAATCTGATGTCTTGTTTGGTTCTCCTGTTGAGGCAGTTTTAAAGAAAATGGAAGACAAGGCTAAGTCTATGCAGACTGTTAAAGATTTTTGCAGGTTCAGCCTCCAAAGTTTAGTAGAAATTGGCCTACTAAAGGGTGGGCGTATCCTTCTTATGATTCCCAGTCTAGTGGTAGATCTAGACGTGGCAGGGGCAGAGGTCAGGGCTCTTTCAGGCCTAGAACAGGGAGTTCTCCTGCACAGTCTTCAGGTGAGGGCAGGGGTCAGTCCTTTCGTAAACAGACCCAATGACCTACCTTTTCAGCTGCCAGAACCTTCTCGCGTGGCAGCACCTTTGGGAGGAAGGTTGGCACTTTTCAAAGAAAATTGGAGTTTGATTACCCAAGACAGATGGGTACTGGATATCATACATCACGGTTACAGGTTTTATTTCCATACCTTGCCTCCTTTCACAGGCATGCCAGACATTCCTCCTCAACAAAGAATAGAGGCTCACAAGCAAATTTCTCTGTTACTCCAAATAGGGGCCATACAGCCGGTTCCTATGCCAGAAAGGGGCCTAGGATTTTATTCTCGCCTGTTCCTTGTGCCAAAAGGGAACACGTGGAGACCAATTTTGCATCTATCTATCCTCAACACTTATCTGGACATTCCCAAGTTCAAAATGTTGGCGTTACAACAGCTTTTACCTCTACTGGGCAAGGATCACTGGATGGTAACTTTGGATCTCAAGGAGGCTTACCTTCATGTTCCTATCAGGCTAAGTTGCAGGAAATATCTGCGTTTTCGGACTGGGACTTCTCACTATCAGTTCTCTGCATTGCCCTTTGGCTTATCTACTGCCCAGAGTATTCTGAAAGTTCTGGCTCCAGTGATAGCTTTCTTCAGGCTAAAAGGAATACAAATCTATCCTTATTTGGACGATTGCCTGATTCTGGCTCAAGGAAGGGACGAGCTTCTTCGTCATTTAGAATATGTGATAGCAGTGCTAAGATGCCTGGGGTATTCTGTGAACGAAATAAAGTCCAGTCTAGTACCCTCTCAAGACATGTGCTTTCTGGGTGTAAGACTGAATACAGCATCCCAGATGGCCTTTCTAACCCCGGACAAACAAAAGAATCTTTCCCTTTACTTCCATCATCTATCTCTTCAGTCCGGGCTGACTGCAAGGACAGTCCTTCAAGCCTTAGGGTTCATGGCATCTTGTATTCTGGTGCTTCCCAATGCCAAACTGCATATGAGGAAGTTGCAATGGTATCTCAAAATGTATGGACACAGCACTGCCAGCATCTGGACACTGTCATTCAAATAATACCTTGCATTCAAAAGGAATTTTTGTGGTGGGCTCAGGAATGTCACCTAAACAAGGGACTCTCTGTGACCCGGCCAGAGGCGAGTCAAATTTTAACGACAGATGCCTCAGACAAAGCTTGGGGAGCTCATCTAAGCGGAAAGTGGATACAAGACAAGTGGCCTGTCAGACTACAGCATCTACATATCAACTTGAAGGAGATGTTAGCAGTCCAGTTTGCATTAATAGCTTTCAAGGATTTACTTCTTCCAGGGCAGGTGTTGATTCTAACAGACAACACAACTGTCATGTGGTACATCAACAAGCAAGGGGGAACACATTCTTATCCTCTATGCAGGCAAGCAATGATTTTGTGGGAGACTGCTCTCAGTTTACAACTAAGTCTTCAGGCAAGGTTTCTGCCGGGAGCACAGAACTCCTTAGCAGATGTGTTAAGCAGACAAATCATGGATCCCCACGAGTGGAAACTGGATCTTCATGTATTTCAGAAATTGACAGTGTCCTGCGGAACTCCAGACATAGATCTGTTCGCTTTTCCACTAAACCACCAGCTGCCAAAGTTTTGCACAAAGCGGTTTCATCCCACAGCTTGGAAAGTGGATGCTCTTTCTTTCAGTTGGAAAAATCTTCATGTGTATGCCTTTCCACCTCTGCCTCTCCTCCCAAAGGTACTTCTAAAGGCCAGACAGGACAAGCCAAGGATGATTTTGATAGCTCCAGATTGGCCTCGACAGCACTGGTACCCATTACTGAGAAGTCTAGTAGAGAAGCCTCCATGGCCTTTGCCTTTGATTCCACATCTGTTGTCCCAGGAGGACAGTCATTTGCTCAATGTCAAACTTCACTCTCTTCACCTAACAGCATGGCATATTCTGTTTTAAACCATAGAGGGTCTCAACTTCCACAACAAGTTTTGAATGTGATTTTGGAAGCTAGAAGGCCTAGTACAAGGAAAGTGTACGCAGATAAATGGAAGAGATTTTTATTTTGGAGTGCAGCTAAGGATTTGGATGTTTCTGAGCCTGATTTAAGTGTGGCTCTTCAATATATTACTGAGTTATTGGACAAAGGTTTGTCCTTCTCTTCTATTAAGATTCATGCTGCAGCAATTTCAGCTCACTACGACTGTGACCCACCATTGTTTTCTCATCCTTTGTTCAAGCAATTTCTTAGAGGGGCAAAGAATATAAGACCCCCACGAAGGGCTCCTACTCCTGCTTGGGATGTCAATTTTGTGTTGGAGAAACTCACTCTACAACCTTTTGAGCCTGCAGCTACTGCTGAGTTGAAATATTTGTCATGGAAGACTGCTTTTTTGTTGGCCATTACCTCTGCAAGAAGGGTTTCTGAATTGCAGGCCCTTATGGCAGTTGAGCCTTTCTTAATTTTCCATAAGGATAGGGTATCTTTACGTACTAATCCTTCCTTTATGCCTAAAGTGGTTTCTAGTGTGGCTTTAAACCAAACTATTCATTTGCCTACTTTTTATGCAAATCCCCAAACTAAAGGGGAAAAGATTTTGCACACTTTAGATGTACACAGGCAGTTGAGATATTATTTGGACAGAACTAAAGGGTTCAGACAATCTCAGCAGTTATTAGTTTCTTTTGCTTTGTGCTCTCAGGGCAAGGCCGTGTCAAAACAAACTATTTCTAAGTGGATTGGATTTTGCATTGCTTTCTGTTATTCCCATCATGGCAAAGAGATTCCAGCTGGGATTAGGCCTCATTCCACTAGGGCTACTGCCACTTCAACAGCTTTTTGAGGGGGTGGCTACTAAGGATATTTTGGAGGCAGCCACTTGGAGTTCAGTGCATACCTTCTCTAGGCATTACCACCTTCCACTGTACTCTAAATCCAGGGCTGGTTTTGCCACTGCTGTGTTACAGGGCATTTTGGCAGCTCCTGCTTCATTATAGTTTAGCCATCCTCCCTTACCTCTGCTTTGGGATTCTACCCAAGTGTTAGGACTGCAGCAATGTGAGATGAAGAACATAGTACAGTTTTGTACCTACCATAAATGTAGATGTTCGAAGATCCACATTGCTGCAGTCCAATTTACCCTCCCTCCTTCCCCTCTGTAGTTTGAGGTGGTTGTGTGGGTTGGGTTATCCATCTGAGGTATAATTGTACAATTGTATATATTGTATATATTGTACATATTTTTGGTATTAGGCTGGTTGGTTGTTTAGTTGTTGTCTAGGGGTTTTGACCTTTCTTTTTAGGGTCTTCTGACATCTGGGGCAAGAAAAGACTGAGGATATGACGTCGGTCATGCGCATTTGTACCCTGACGTTCTGATGTCAGTCAAATGCGCCTTGACCGACGTCAGCCTTATACTCTGATATTCGGGCCGACCGAGGGACAGCGGACTACCCAAGTGTTAGGACTGCAGCAATGTGGATCTTCGAACATCTACATTTATGGTAGGTACAAAACTGTACTTTTTGTCTTGCAACTGTTTCTCACTCCTTAAGTATTTTCTAAGGATGTTCAATTGCCTGGGATAAACCGCTTACAGCCTGTGATGCACAAGTTAGACGGTTATTGGTTAGGGCTGCGGATTAAGGTTAAGCACCCTGGCTTTGTAACTATGTTGTACAGACTACCTGCATTTATACATATTATCTTAAGCCCATGTTTTTATTTATAATCTTGTGTGGAAGACTGCTGGTGCAGGAACAGCACTGACTGGAAACCTTGGCGTACATGCTGGCACTAGTCAGTATCTCACAATCTTTTTCTTAATGAAGCTTTTAGATATCCGATGTATATTGTCATGTTTGATGTCTGTGCTTTAGCTTTAAATTACGCACACAATGATGCACTTTCTGTCCATTATGCATCCATTAGGCCAGTACACAAATTGTGCTCTGGAGATGGGGTATGCCGCTACATGCAAGTGCACACTATAAACTGGAGCAGATCCATTAAGGGTCGTATGGGATAAAAGTGAGAACAGTAAAAGATTAGCCTAAAATCATCATCTAGCTGCAGGACACTTGCTATTCTAGAGTCTCACAGCGCTTACCTAAACCTACTAGCGGTGCTCACCATCCAGCTAAACTCCCTATTCATGGGTGACCTTAACCGCCCCTCTATAGATTGTGAAACGTACACTGCCTCAAACTCTCACAGGCACAATGCTTCCTGGACTTTATCAACACAGACACCCTGGAACAGAGTGCACATTCCAACCAGAGGATCAAATGTAACACAGGAGTGTGTGTCACGTCCTCACTAGTCAGGTCTGATCACAAAACCGTCTCATTTGAAGTAAAAAAAAAAAAAAAAAAAAAAAAAAAAAATTTACCCAGAAAATAAAAAAACTAAGCCAGTAACGGTTAGGAACTATTCAAGGGCAAGCTACATCTTAAATTGAAGAAACAAGCCCCACTGGTGGAATCCTTACCCGAACAAAGTATATACTTTGTTCGGGTAAGGATTCCACCAGTGGGGCTTGTTTCTTCAATTTAAGATGTAGCTTGCCCTAAATTCCTGGCCAAAATCAGAAAAAGTGGCTTCCTTTAAAGACAAGTGCTCTCTTTTATACAACTAAACAAAAAAACTAAAGGTCTAATGAAGTGCAAGAGGGCCCACTATGAGGTCAGGATACCATTGCAGGCTAAGGACAATCAGAAGGCTTTCTTCGGGTACATCAGAAACCTTGGCAATGACGCACAACAGTGTGCTGAACTGGTAGTAAATTGTACCACGCACATTGATCAGGGTGACTTAGCAAATCTACTGGCTGATAAATTCAGCTCCGACTTCTTCCCCAGCTGTACCAGGTGAAATCCCCTCCAGCATAATTCTCCCAGGTATCGGCAAATGCATGTATCTCTGCAGCATTCACTTGAGCCAACAATACTGCTTCTATAGGTCCCAACAACATTCTTGGTCCCCTCTTGAACAGTCTAAAATATGACCTATCAGGGCCATTTGGACAGCAACAGTCATTCCCCTCCACAAGGACGGACCATCAACTGACCCATTAGTTTAACGAGCCTAATTTGCAAAGCTGTGGAACAAATTATAATGGAAATGATAAACAAGGACAATGGCAACCTACAAACACTGGAACCATCCAATTTGGCTTCAAGGGAAGATCATGCGTACTTAACTGGTACTGTTTTTTGAGTGGGTCATCTGAGGCAATGGAGAAGGGTAAAACAGTGCATACTGTGCATCTTGACCTGGCTAAGGAATTTGCTGCAATTCCCAATTCTGACATAGTCTACACACTGTATGAGCTAGGTGTAAACCATTACATAATGCATTTGATGGCTGGCTTGACCCAGCATATCAAGATTGAGGAGTCCACCTCCACCAAGAGACAGATCACCAGTGGAATACCCTAGGGCTCTATATTTGGCCCTCTCTTGTTTGGTATCTACTTCTTGGAGGTCGAGGTTAACTGTAAAGGTCTCTGGCTCACAAGTTCACAGATGACTGTAAATTGGGAGCTATTAGATTCTCCCCAAGACACAAACATCTTGGTAGTGAGTTTAACACAGTCAAATGACTGGTGCCAAAGCCATGGCCTAAACCTTGGTGCCAAAAAATGCATTATAATGTCTGTCAGTGCAGGTTAATTACTCTGGAGGTAAAATACCCCCAAGAGTCAATCTAGGAGTAAGGGATCTGGGGAGCATATGTAGACTGCAATCTGGCCTTTGACCAACATGTAGCTAAAATAATAACATATTTCTATATGACACAACTTATAGGTAAAGGTATGGCATCCAAGTCCAAGGAAAGTGCCACTCTGCTTGGCCTTATCAAACCTATCATTTTGCCTCCTTTGGCATGTATCTGACCAAGCACTTTCAGCACTTGGAATGCCCACAAAGTTTTCTCAATGGGAGAATTCCGGGCATGAATGCCCTGTCCTACACTGATCACCTATAGGCACTGTCTGTATTCAGTCTCCTACAGGCTGCTGAGAAAGGTATCTTTGCCTGGTTTACATAGTTAATGGATCTGTTGCACATGCACAAAACCAACAGCACCAGAAAAAACTAGATTCAGGGATCTGAACTTCGCTTGTGACATAAACAGAATGTGCTGGAGAGACAAATGTAGTTCCCAAAGGATCACCACACTATGGTATAGGCTCCCCATCCATGTACAGTAGAGTTTAGGAAATCTTAAATGTACACCCAGTCTGGCCCCGTGTCACTCACGTACAGTTTCCATCAATAAGAAAAGTGCTATCCTAGCGAACACCCCCCCCCTTATCCTTAGCTGCTTGCCTACTAATATGCCATCCCGTGTGGTAGTTGGGACCCAAATGATTTGGGGTGTTTGGCTAGCCTTGTAAGGATCCTAGTGGTCTTTAGCCTAGCAACAGCCTCTGAACTTATAAAAAAAAGTTCTGACATATTGTAATGATTGTTAAAACCAAGTATTTTAGTGGCAGGACTGTCAGTTTAAAAGGTATTGCTAGGTTATATATTTAGAACTCAAAGTGACTGGTGGTAGTATTTGCCGACTGACGACTAGATGGCTAGGAGTGTTAATGGCCCATTTAGGATTAAAGGTTTAGAGGACTACCAGTCCCTTATTACTGAAAGAACCAAACTGTTGTATAATGAAGCAGACCTCTTTTAGACTTTTTGTGTTGCTGTTAGTCAGCACTACTCTCAATGTTCAGACCACTAGAATAATTACAGGAATAAGCCTGCCTGGCTCCTTCCAACAGAACTGCTGAGACAGCAAATTAAGACAAAAAAACAAATACAGGGATTTGCCAGACTAAACCATGACACTGCTAAGCAATCTTGTTCATGAAAAGTCTAAGTGTATACCGTTGAATGAAATGATGATTTTAAGTTAACTGTAGAGGGAGGTTGTTGATACCCAAAGCAAACGTATTGTAAATGAGCCCTTGGTAAATGTAAGAGATACCAGAATAATTTGAAGCTTTGTTGCAATGGTTAAATGTTGGTTATGCTTTCCTCTAGTATTTACTATTTGGTAGCCAGGTGGGTGGACTAGTCCAAAGATCATTTTCAACCACAAGCTAACCGATGTCAGACTAAAAACCTTACAGGAACACTGTGACCTGTCTCTACACTGCCTTGACGGTTTCAATCTAAGTTGTAAAATGCCAGGTGCCAGTTTTGAACAGCAATGTGTGAAATCCTGTTTACTTCCAGCTGGTCTTTGTGTGTATGACAAAACTGCTGAGTAAATTACCCCTGGTTCCTGTGGAGGGCTGTGGTAGTATGAATTTGATTCAACTGTACTGGACAGTCAGTCCTTCTGAAAGACCTTAGTGCATCAACATCTGTGCAAGTCACTATCAGCAATCTGCTTGTATAATCTGGTAATTAGGTTAGTTTAAATTTCGGTGCTCTGGTGGTAGTTAGGCAAATTGTCTTGTTGAATTTTTACTTTTAAGTATTTTATTTGTGCAATTTTATTTTTTTCAGTTCTTATTTTTGCATATATAACTTGCTCATCTGTATTACTTATTTGAGAAGAGGCTGGTATTTAGCATTGTAGGTTGTCAGTCAGCTGGCATACAACTTAATAGGTTCATAGGTAAGTACTAGGCTATCTGCCCGAAGGCATTTATAAGCTTAGCCAGAATGTGTTAGCTTTCGCCACCCCCTTAGATTTGTTCCCTGTGCCTCTGTCCATTAGAGCTGTTGAAGTGTTTCCAGGGTAAACATTCTGTTTCCCATCCACTTGTCAAGGTTTCTCTTGAAGAGTGTTGGTGAGGAGCTCTGCCTAATGTAGATTGGAATCTTGTTCCAAAGCATGGGAAGTCTCTAGGACAGGAATCTATCCCTCCAGCACATCCTATTTACTGTTGTGGTGAGGTGTAGATCCCTAGAGCATGTGGCTCGAGGGGATATGGTTTTCTTTAGGTGGAGCATGGCCATCGATTCTGGGTTGGACATGGCCTTGTATATCAGGCAGAGAGATCACCTCTGAGTAGGTGGTATACAACAGAGTACAGCTGGAGTTTGTTCAGTCGAGCTGCATAGGGCATCTGTTTGAGGCCAGTGATCTTCTTGGTGAGGAATTTCTGTGGTCTTTCCAACTATTGCAGGTGTCTTGTAAAGGTACATCCCAAATGGTGCGTTGTATTCTATGATGGGTCTGATGAGCAGAGGGGCACAATGATCTCTTGATCCGGATGTAAACCTTTTTGTGATTAGGTGGGCCACATGGAAGGATTTTCTAACCACTTTGGCAGTGCGATTATCAAAGTAGAGATTGCTGTCTTCTTGGGTCCCCAGATCCCTTATTTGTCTTCCGTATTTAGGGGACTACCACCTATGTGGTTTGTGGGTACCAAGGGGATGACTATGCACTTTTTGGCATTTAGCTTGAGGCCATGGTTTTGACACTAGGTATCTGTCTCAATGAGACCCTTTTGGAGGATGTCTGTGTCAGCCGGAGAGTCAATTATAGGCCCTAGTTTGCAGTTGTCTGTGATCTTGGTCAGCCATAGTTCTCCTGTGCTTGCCTGTACCTCTGAGAAGTATATGCCAAACAGGAGTGGTCCTAGGACTGAGCCCTGGTGAACACCACTTGTAACCAGTTTAGAGTCGGAGCTAGCTCCCGCAGCTACCATGTGGGTTCTATCCATGAGCCAGTTGGCAACCCATCTCGTGACGTAGGAGTTTATGTTCAGGCTGGTGAGCTTGTCTGTAATACCAGAATGGGGAATGGTAAGGCCTTTGCGAGGACTAGGTAGGCTGTGTGGACCACCTTTCCCTAGTCTATAGCCTTGGTTACTGTCTCAAGTCCACCAGGTTTAGGAGGCATTATCTGCCATTAACAAAGCCGAACTGGGTAGGGTCCAGTGTTTGGAGGTTCCCAATGTGTCTGTTAATGAGATCCATGATGATGCGCTCCGTAGCCTTGCAGACCAAGCTAGTCAGGCTTATAGGGCGATAGTTCCTGGGGTCTGTTGTGGCTCCACCTTTGTGGAGCAAAATAACCATTGCTGTGTGCCACTCTATGGGCACGTAGCCTGTGGAGAGGCAGAGTTTGAACAGTGTGTTTCGATGAGGCATTAGCTCATCTTTGAGCTTGTGTAGGACGCAGCCTGGGACACCGTCTGGTCCCATTGATGCTGTGTTTTTGGCTTTGGAGAGGGCTGTTTTAACCTGAGTGTCTGATTTCAGGGGCACTACATTCTTCTGGTATGGTTATGGGCCCTTTTGGGGGTGAAAGGGGGGTGAAGTTTGCACTGAACCTGTCTGCCAGGATGTTGGTGGTATTGGTCAGTTCATTGTATTTTGTGCCATTCTGCACTAACTCAGAGCAGATCTGAGAATTGCCACTTAGATTCTTGACCTAGCTGAAGAATGCCTTGTGGTTATCTTTGGAGTTCTTGCCAATTTTTCTTTCTAAGCTAACCTTGGATGATTTTATGAGGGATCGTAGTTTCTTGCTGATGCTGATCAGGGATGTCTTCCCTTCTTGGGATTTTACTCTGTTCTGTACTAGTTTCCTCCTATTGTATAGTTTGTTTATGGCAGGGTCCACCAGACTGGTTTCCTTTTCTTGGAGTGAGTCTTGGTTTTGCTTGAGATAGCACAATCCATGCATTCTTGTAGGTGCCCGTAGAGTGCATTAGTAAAGGATTTTGCAGCTTGGGCCACATTATCCTTTAGCATGGGGGCTTTGAAATTTTCCACCTCTGTCTTAAGTAACATGAAGTTTGCTTTTAAAACTTTCTTCACGGTGGTTTCCTTGACCGGGGGTAGGGGCGGAATGTGGATATACAGAGTGATTAGTTTATGGTCAGATCTAACCAGCGAGGGGTTTACCTCCAGTGTGGAATACCGGTCACCCATGTTGGTGATTACCAGGTCCAATATGTTGTCACCACTGGTGGGGGTGTTGACCAGTTGATCCAGGACATTTGAGTTTATATATTCTGGGGAATGTTGGGCAAGGGAGTTAGTACTTGAGTAGTTCTCCCAGTTAATGTTTGGGTAATTGAAATCCCCAATATCAGGGTGTTTGGTAGGACCTTTATGTCTCCCAGTGTTTCCAGAAATGCAGAGTGGGGGTCCTGGGACATGGTGGGTGATCTGTAGATAGCTACAATTTGAATTGCAGTTTTGCCCATTGTTGGTTGCCCATGGATTTCTGAAGCATTGTGCTGTGCCACTAACCTGGAGGTGTTGGTATCCTTGATGAATATGGATATGCCCCCACCTTTTGTATTTCAGTCCAGGTTTTGTGGCCAAAATGTATGGTACGAGTTGTAGCCTGGTAGTGCTAGGGTGCTCTCTGGAGCCTTAAACCAGGCTTCTGTTACTGCACTGTATCTATTTTCTCCATACTGAGGAGTGCCTCTAGTGCATGCATTTTGAGGTTTAGACTTCTGGCGTTGAGTAGCATTACCCTCAGTTTTTTGTTACTTGTGCTATTTACGGCAGTTGGTTTGTCTTTTGAGCCTTTCCTAAAAAAGGCACTATGGGGGTGGCAAGAGCCTTGGCCAGTATTCAAAAGCCTAAGGGTGACCGGTGCAAGCTGTCTCTAGCGAAGCAGCATGGCTTGTAGGGCATGTCATCCCAGGCGGACAGACACTGGATCCCCTTTGAAATGACACCAGAAGCTTATCCAATTGTTGAAGTTTAATTTTTTTTTTTATACCGTGGTATCATTCTTGGTGAGGGCAGGATGCTACTCTGGGTCATACTGGCTTGGGCTACGTAATCGGAGAGCTCTTCCATGTCTCTCTTCGTGTAGTCCAGGGAGGTATGGCTCAGGTCATTCACACCAACATGGACTATGACAGTCATATGTGTACTTGTTCTAGAGTGACCTGAGTGCTTCTGTTATGTGGTGGATCCTGACACCCGACAGGCAGCTAACAGTAATCTTCTTGTTCAGCCTAGTGAGTGGGATGTCAATGTGCCTGACTGTAGAGTCACCTATTACTAGTGTGTTGGGTATGTTGTTTTGCCAATGCTCTGCATGAAAGAGGTTGGCATGCACTGGAATTGTGTGTCCGCACCTCCTTGTGTGATGTGCTGAAATGTCCCTGCCCCCTTTGCTGCCAGGAATGTCCGTATTGTTCCTGTTCTACACCATAAATATTTTCTCCTATGGGCAAGATCTTGGAGAGTCTGTGGTTGTCTATCCACAACTCTTCGCCCCTGTAAGTGAAGGCAAGTAGGCTTGGTGTCTTAATTCCCTTCTTCCCATATACCAAGCCTAGTAGATCCTCAAGCTGTTAAACTCTGGTTTCCTTGTTCATAATCAGAAATTTATCCCGAAGTCAGGTTCTGTATTACAGGAGGAACCTTTTAAAAGGCTGCAGCCCCTTGTTTCTCTTCGATCTGTCTCCCTGACAGAGTTCAGATCTGTGAACCGTCTTGGGAACAGAAGATGCAAAAACCAAACTGCTGAAGGTACACTGAGGTGCCCAAAACACACAACAACAGCAAAAGTAAATTAAGTTGCACACTGGAAATCAGTCACTGTACTTTACTTTATTGCAGAAGACGAACGGTAAGCGCTTTCACAACTTAATGTTGCTTTATCAGACCACATCACTACAACTGATGCTTGGTTAAATACTAGGACAATTAGTATGACTTCACAATTTAAAGAGATATTGCTCCACTAACATAAGAACATATATTGATATCCATAAGAAAAATTCTTAAAATATATAGAAAGGTGTGTATTTACACACAATAATATTTAAAAAAGGGGGAATGTCATCCCTGATGGTTATTAATAAATATATATATAATGTGTGTGTGTGTGTGTGTGTGTGTGTGTGTGTGTGTGTGTACATATACACACACATTTTGTGCACATATAACCATAATAGTACAATAAAAAATATATAAAAAAACTCCATATTGCCAGAAGCAATCAAACGCTCTAGCTAATCATGTCCTGAATACAGACAGTAGTCCTTGTTTTAAATTTTTAATCTTACAACAAATAGTAAGGACAAACAGAGGTGGTGATGTAGAAAACCACACTGAAGAATTGGAACAACAATGGATCACTAAATTACAAGCAAATAGATATCCTGGTTTGAATGGCTGCACCTCATTAGTTCCTTACCGTATGGCAAGGCGCCTTAAACACTAAATGAGTTTTTTTATATTTTTTTTATTGTACTATTATGGTTATATGTGCACAAAATGTGTGTGTATATGCGCACACATACATACATACATACATATATATATATATATATATAATTATAATTTTTTTTTAATAACCATCAGGGATGACATTCCCCCTTTTTTAAATATTATTGTGTGTAAATACACACCTTTCTATATATTTTATGCATTTTTCTTATGGATATCAATATATGTTCTTATGTTAGTGGAGCAATATCTCTTTAAATTGTAATGTCATACTAATTGCCCTAGTATTTAACCAAGCATCAGTTGTAGTGATGTGGTCTGATGAAGCAACATTAAGTTGTGAAAGCGCTTACCGTTTGTCTTCTGCAATAAAGTACAGTGACTGATTTCCAGTGTGTAACTTTTTGGTGCCTTAATTTACTTTAACCATCTTGGGAAGCAAGTTTGTGCCCACTGCCTGGGAATCATGAACTACCTTTCACGCAGTCCCTTTTCGGGTTCAACCTAGAAGTAACATCTAGATGTTCATCATGTTTCACTGTTGCAGTCATTACACTTGGGTTATCCTGCTGGCAGACTACCCGCAGTCGGCCTGAATTCCAGAGTCTTGATCCGGCGTCTGCTGCTGTCACCTCTTCCCTGACATCAGTGCGCAAGGGTATAAAAGATGCAGCCGGCGCCATTTTCTTCAGTCTTTCTTGCCGCGCAGCCGGCGCCATTTTCTTCAGTCTTTCTTGCCGCGCGGTGCCTGAAGCAAAAGCAGTTCACAAGTGCTGGTCGGCCGACTTCTGAGATTTTTGAAATTGAATTTCAGATCCAAAGTCTTCAATAATTCAAGTACCCCGTTTGGGAAACTTTTTTCTTGCCCCAGACCGATGTCAGAAAAAGTTAACAATTGTATTTCTTGTGGGAAGCAAATTCCTCATAAGGATTTTCACTCTTACTGTATTCCTTGCCTAGGCCCTGACCACGACGTTGCTAGTTGTCTGTTTTGTGCTAGATTTAACCAACACACTAAGCGTCTGTACGATTTTGCTTTTCATTACTTTGGCCGAAGGTTTAACTACATAATGCCGTCTGAACAGCCGACAACCGGAGTTCATAAAAAGTGCAAGGAAAAAAGAAAAGGACAGGCATCAGAGGTCCAAAACTGACTATGAAGCCTCTTCTAGGCCAGTCGCCGGTTCTCAGTGAGGTGCTTTTGCAGCCCCTGACACCCGCTACCTCCTAGCCACAGGCCGCCTCCGACTCCCACGTGGAGACAGCTAGGCCTCTGTATAGTCATGGTATTGAGCCTTCGGAAACTAATCCCTCAGGTCCGGAGCCGCTGAGCAGGCATCGGCTTCTGAGGGTGTTTTCAGACCTACACAGCTTTATATCAAGCCAACTTCAGCATCAAAGACACAGACTAAAACAGTTTTAAAGACAAGAAAGCAAGTACAGAATTCTCCAGGACAGACTTCCATGCCTAAGAAACAGATGCCCAAAATGGCCGAAGGCCTAATTACTTTAATCAGGGGCTCCCATCCCCCTCCTGAGGCCTAGGCAAGACACTGAATATGATTCCTCTTATCGGGTTTCCATTTCCTCTGACTCCTCTTCAGAACAGGGATACTCTATTCCTCCCTATGAGGATTCTGATTCTGAAGAATCTATTCCTTCAGCTTCTCCTCCTGAGGATTATTCATTTAGGGAAACCTTGCATACCATAAGGGAGCATTTCCACTGGGAGAGCCAAGATTATTCAGATTCTAAGAAAAGGCTCGGAGACTTTCTCTTACTTCCTCAGCACAGACCTATTCCTCCTGTTCTAGACATTGTAGATGATGTCTTTTCAGAGTCCGGCCTGTCTCCCTACTCTTTACCTCCTGCACCTGTTAAGCCAGACAGATACTACAAGGTTCCAGATTCTCATAAATTTCTATATAAAAACCCTGCTGCTGACCCAGAAACTGTATGACAGGGTCCCAAAGGGGTCAAAGCTGCTACTGCAAAAAACCCTGTCCCCTCAGAGATTCTAGGGCACTGGACAGATGGGGGAAAAAAGTTTACACTTCTGCTACCTTGGCTGTAAGGGCTTTAAATTGTCAGTTTCATATGCTTAAATATCAGCAATATTTAATGTCTCTGTTAAAACAGAAAATGTTGACAAATTCTGAATGTGCTGAGAACAAGGAATTGCAGGATTTATTGCATGCAGCTGAACAAGTGGGAAAACATACTTTGCAATGTGGTTCTGATTCACTGGAGGCTTCTTGCAGGGCCGCTGTAACAGGCTCTGTCATTAGAAGGCATGCTTGGTTAAAAGAACAGACTCTGTCTGATCATGTTAAAGCAAAATTATTGGATGCTCCATTACAGCATGATACTTTGTTTGGTGTTCAGGCAGAAGAGGTGTTGATGAAAATGGAGGATAAATCTAAATCTATGCAGACAGTGAAGGCTTTCTTACAGGTGCAGCCACCCAGATTTAGCAGGAACTGGCCTTCTAAGAATTGGTCCTTTCCCGTGTCAGATAGGCCACAAAGAGGCAGATACAGACACTCTAGAGGCAGACAACAGCCCCAGGGCTCATACAGGCCCAAACAGTGGGGTGCTTCTACCTCCAAAAGTGGAGAAGACAAATCACAGCCATATAGGAAACAGTCCCAATGACTTCCCTCTGCCAATGCCAAGCATTTATCTTTTGGCAGCACCCTTAGGGGGAAAGCTAGCACTTTTTTCACAAAATTGGCACACGATTACCCAGGACAAATGCGTCTTGAATATAGTCTCTCAGGGCTACAGATTCCACTTTCGCACCCTTCCAAAGTTATGCCAGACCTGCCACACAATCAATGGGCAGAGGCAGAAAACCAAGTTTCATCCCTCATGGACATGAGGGCTATTCAGCCAGTGTCGCAACAAGAGCAGGGACGAGGATTTTACTCCAGACTTTTCTTAGTACCGAGAAAGGACAAAGCATGGAGACCGATTCTGGACCTGTCTATTCTAAATACTTTTCTGGACGTTCCAAAATTCAAAATGTTGACTCTGCAGCAGCTTCTGCCCATGCTGGGCAAAAAGGCTTGGCTTGTTAACTTTGGACCTCAGAGGCATACCTGCATGTCCCAATCAGGCAATCTTGCAGAAGATACCTCAGATTCATAGCTGGCTCAAAGCACTACCAATTCTCTGCACTGCCCTTTCGTTTATCTACTACGCTCAGGGTCTTCACAAAGTGCCTGGCACCAGTGATTGCATTTTGCAGACAAAAAGGAATTCAAATATATCCCTATTTGGACGACTGCCTTTTTCAAGCAGAGGCCAAAGACATTCTACTAAAACATCTGGCATTTGTAAAAAGATTACTAATTTGCCTAGGGTACACAGTAAACAAAAAGAAATCCAAAACTAGTACCCTCTCAAGAGATAATATTCCTGGGTGCAAGCTTAAATACAACTGCCCAGATGGCTTGTCTCACGCCAGGCAAACAAAGGCATCTGACTTCTTACTTCGAAAACATGGCAGCAAAGACCCAGTTATCTGCAAGAAAAATTCTGCAGGCTCTGTGCTACATGGCCTCCTGCATTCTGCTAATTCCATATGCAAGATTGCATATGAGGAAACTACAATGGTACCTAAAAAGTGTTTGGACTCAACATTGCCACAGCCTGGAATCATTAATTTCCCTCATTCCTTGCCTACAACAGGAGTTTCGATGGTGGGCACAGGCCTGTCACCACAACAAGAGACAGCCATTCACTTTACCCACAGCCAGGCAAACACTAACAACGGATGCATCAGTTTATGCCTGGGGGGCCCACATGGCAGGAAAATGTATTCAGGGCACATGGCCCACAAGCCTACACATCAATCAAAAAGAGATGCTAGCTGTACAAAATGCCCTGACAGCCTTCAAGAACCTACTTCATCCAGGACAGCTGCTGATAAAGACGGACAACACCACAGTGATGTGGTAAATAAACAAGCAGGGGGGGCACACATTCCTACCCCCTCTGCAGACAAGCCATGATTTTGTGAAACACAGCATTGACTTACCAAGTACACCTGCAAGCACAATTCCTGCCAGGAAAAACAAATGCTCTGGCAGACTAAGCAGAAACCTCATGGACCCTCATGAGTGGAAACTAGATCCACAAATCTTCAGCATAACAAGGAAATGGGGACACCCAGACATAGATCTTTTTGCCTCCCCTCACAACTACCAACTTCAGAGATTCTGCACAAGGACTTATCACAAACAAGCATGGAAAGTGGATGCCCTGTCATTCAGCTGGAACAACCTTACAGTATATGCCTTTCCTCCACTGCCTCTTCTCCCCAAGGTACTCCTAAAGGTCAGACAAGAGAAGCCACAAATTATACTGATTTGCCCCGGATTGGCCACGCCAACAGTGGTACCCAATCCTAAGGAGCTTGTCCTAAGGCTCAGCTTGGACATTGCCTCAAATTCCTCATTTACTGGCCCAACAAAACAATCAGATCCTGCACAGCCAACTCGTAACTCTAAATTTAGCTGCATGGAAGATACTGTAACCATTCAGAATACACCTCTCTCTAAAGCAGTTATGGATGTCATTTTGGAGGCCAGGAGGCCCAGCACCAGAAAATCTTGTGCAGAAAAATGGAAGAGATTCTGTTCTTGGAACCAGGCACAAGGAATTGACACACTTGTTCCAAATATTCCTCAGATTTTGCAATATCTAACTGAGATGATGGACAAAGGCCTATCCTTCTCGTCAATTAAGATCCATGCCTCTGCCATTTCAGCTCATTACAGTACAGATCCACCTATTTTTTCATATCCATTGCTTAGGCAGTTCCTCAGGGGGGCCAAAAACATAATACCGCCAAGGAGAGCACCAATACCTACATGAGACCTCAATTTTGTCTTGGAAAAACTCACAATGCCTCCTTTTGAGCCAGCCAATACAGCTGACATAAAGTTCTTAAAATGGAAAACAGCTCTGCTCCTAGCAATAACTTCAGCAAGAAGAGTCTCAGAGTTACAGGCATTAATGGCTGTGGAAGCTTTTATTTTCCATCCCGACAGGGTTTCTCTAAGGACAAACCCAACATGTATGCCTAAGGTAGTGTCCAGTGTGGCTCTTAACCAAACCATTCATTTACCTACTTTTTACCCAAACCCGCAGAATAAAGGGGAGAGACTTCTGCATTCTTTGGACATACACAGACAGCTACGCTTCTACTTGGACAAAACTAAAGCTTTCAGAAAGACTGAGCAACTTTTAGTGGCATATGCTGCAGGATCACAAGGAAAGGCTATCTCAAAGCAGACTATTTCAAAATGGATAGGACACTGCATTCGTTTCTGCTATTCACAACATGGTAAATCGGTGCCCAAGGGCATTGGACCACATTCTACCAGGGCAGCAGCCACCTCAGCAGCCTTCCTCAGAGGAGTACCAACCAAGGATATTTTGGAGGCTGCAACTTGGTCTTCAGTGCACACTTTTACTAAGCACTACCACTTGCCTCTTTACTCTAAATCCAGAGTAGGCTTTGCCACTGCAGTCTTGCAGGGTCTTATAGCCACTCCTAATTCTATTTAAACCCAGCCGCCCAACCTCCGCTTTGGGATTCGACCCCAAGTGTAATGACTGCAACAGTGAAACACGATGAACATAGTACAGTTGTGTACCTACCATAAATGTAGATGTTCGAGTGTATCCACTGTTGCAGTCCAGGTTACCCACCCACCATCCCCCTTTCTTTGCTAGAACTTTTCTGTACTTCTCTATCCTATACAACCTATGTGGTGTATTTGCTTGTAGATGAAGGTATTGTTGTTTTAGTGTATGCTTTTATTAGCAATGTTTTTTAGCCTACACTTTTGGGGGCACCTGACATCTGGGGCAAGAAAAACTGAAGAAAATTGCGTCTGCTGCATCTTTTATACCCCTGGCGCACTGACGTCAGGGAAGAGGTGACAGCAACCAACGCCGGACCAAGACTTTGGAATTCAGGCCGACTGGACTGTGGGTAGCCTGCCAGCAGGATAACCCAAGTGTAATGACTGCAACAGTGAATACACTCTAACATCTACATTTATGGTAGGTACACAACTGTGATTAGCTCAAGGTTGCACAAAAGGCAAGTGAGAGCTGAAGGAATCGACCTCTGTAGCACTGGAACTGTAGCTCATATCCTTAACAGCCTGCACCAACTGCCAGTACAATAAACACACTTGACAGAATCTTGGCTAGATATAAAATTCACCATTTACTTGACAATATGCCAGATGGACCTTTGAAACAAAACCAGCCATCTCAATCAGCAGCTCTGCCATCAGTCTGAAATTTCACAAAGAAAGTTTCCTTTAAACTCCTGGTGAAGGTTTGGCTGAGGTTGCAGTCTTTTGTATTGCCATGTGCTGGACCACCTAGCTCCGCTGTTAACCGTCTTTAAGGATACCGAAGTGACTCATGAACTTTCCAGTTCACTGTTCCACTTTCTTTGGCCCTGTTAACGAAGACTCGTGTGGATAATGGTAGAGAAGAGCAAAACCATTATAGCATATTATGTGAAATTTCAAATTCCTCATTGCACCATTTCTACGATGCAAAGCTGTCCATGCCCATTTGTGATTCCATTGGTTTTGCTACTTTGCCATTTCCTCAAAGGGGGGGTTGCTGAGTAACAGCAAGGTGGCCACAGTCCACTTTTGGATGGATTACAGTAGATTCCCCAAGATCTTGCCTAGCCTTCCCACTCTGGAGACAATTTGGGGTCATCTGTCATTCTGCCTTGTTGGATAGATAGTCCATTACTTGGGACAAGTGGAAAAGAGCTGTATACATTCCCTTTCCATCACCTCATTCTGTAGCGCTAATTATTTTGCTGGACATCTCTGCCAATCATAACATTGTAGTAAGCAAGGAGAGAGAACAAAAATAGCCTTCCTGGAGGTCTCACCACCCCTGAAAAGATTAACTTGTTAACCCTGAGTACTGTCTCATGGTGTCTCTGAATGCCGTTTATCTTTCCCTGAGGCAGTATTTTTCTAATGGTTATATTAGAAAAAAGTGAGGAAACTGGTTTGTTTTGCACCATGTGCATGGCGGCACTATAGACGGTAAATCATCACAAAGAATTACAGAGCTGCTTTTTGGTCAGGCTGCCCAATTTACATTCAGAATCTCCTTCCACTACTGGACATCTAGGCACGATGTTTCCTAAAATGAATTCAGATAAAAAAAAAATACCTTTGTGTTGTCGTAGTCCCCCACTCACCTCTCGAGTCTCTGTTCAACCAACCAGAGCCCGGATTCTTACCTGCAGCTCACTGATGGTGCTAGTATTAACCATCCAGATTGCCAGATTTCAGTCTGGCACTTGTCACCTCTGCATCCCATGGCATCCATATCTTTTTTTCCAACTTCTTTTGAAGGATGCTGTAGTAAAGAAATCCTCACTGAAGCTTGCTACAGAATCCTTTATTCAAAAAGGCCTTACCCATTTAGTCCTGATTTTTGCTTTATATTTTTGATCTGTACCTATTAGTGTTTGTAGTACTGAGTAATTACCAGAAAATCAGACTGTCAGTAATAACAAACTTAAAGGATTGTTATTGGGTTGCTGATCATAACCTGCTTATGTGTGACACATGGATGCCAAGGAGTTGACTTTCAGAGCGAAGCTGAAGCGGTGAATCTTGACATCCATGTCCAGAGCACATAATTACATGGTCATGATTCTTTGTAGTACATGGAGCATTATCTGTTCCGTGTACTACTGGTTACAGAAGAAAAAAAAGTGATCGACATTTTGTCGACTTTCAGAGCCATAAAGTGTTTTTTGTAAGTGCTGTCGGAAAGACAGTGCAACTCATTTTCCTCTGTTTGCACTTCTTTTATGCCTGTCAACCATCCAGATTGTTGCAGAATGTCCATATGTTTGGCCTGTTCCTCATAAAATTTGTTGTCTTCAGATTCAGGTAGATAGAAGTTGCTAAATAATGACATACATTTGAGTTTCAGACTTTGTATCCTTCTGAAAATGCAGGCCAACACAAATTCTGTTGTTCTAGCAACTTTTTAAACTTATAAAGAGGAAGTCGGGGACCCATTACCAGCACAAATCTTCACTGTCATTTGCTAGTTAGAACAGATTTGTCTACCATGCACAAGACCTGACCTTAAGTTTAGCAGGGGTTGCTTAACATTTGTCAAGATTGGGTCTTGGCTATGCTTAACGGTTCTCTTTTTCTGAATTTTTGGGCGTGATCACTGCATGTCATGCACTGAATTGGGATTTCTTATTCTGAACTTAAGTGCCGATGTAATTATGTTAACTTTAATTGCACCAGAATAATAATAAAAAAGCTGACCCTGAATTTGATTTGGGTGTTTGCCCATCCATTATTTTTTGCTTTGTCCAGAATTCTTGAGAAAAGGAGTTGAGGAGTATGGGTGTTGATGGCTTAAGCAGATCAAGATCCTGAAGGAACACCACTAAATGCATGTCTGTCTGTTGGATGAGTGAGTGAATAAGTGAGACAGATTGACTGATATACACACTGGGCCATCATGCCTCTCAACTGTGCAGAGCTTTGGACCTTTGGAGGGGAAAATTGATCAGGTGGGTTGAGGTCAAGCAGAAGTTTGGACTGCAGATTACAGACTGCCTTCCCTACCAAGGATTGAAATCTGAGCAGGATAGGGGAGTGTTAAGTGCTAATTTAGTAGAGCTTTTTGTCAAACCCTGAAATGGAAGGTGCCGTTTAAAAAAGGGTTAATTTACTAGGGCATATAAAGCATTTATTGCAGAACTGTAAGAATTAATCGGGGAGAATTAGGAAGGTAATTTGCAAAAGAACAATAGAAGGGAATTGTAGGAAGGTAATTTGCAAAAGAACAATAGAAGGGAATTGTATGGCTCCCAAGCATATGACAAAGTCAAGAAGGTTTAGGATTTTTTATTGGAAGTGTTTGCATAGATGCTTTTTATACCCCAGGCAGACTTCAGAGAATTTCTCCTCTGGTAGCTAGCAAATGCTCTAGCTGTGATGGAAAAGAGAGTGGTAACTGGAAACGTGCTTTTTTGGGGGGGGGGGGGGGCATATAACGAGCTGGCAAATTTTAAAACTTCTGACAGGCTACTCTAAGGAAATGTTGGGGAGCAGATGACTGTAACTAAGAAAAATTTCCTTTTTAGCTGGGGCACAGGATCTGAATTACCTAGACATAGTAACGCCTTACGAAGGTAAATGCAATTGCCAGCTAAAAAGGCAATTGCTAGCTAAAAGAACTAGGGGTGGAATCATTAGAAAAGGAAAGTTCTGAATTAAATAGAAGTAAATGGGAATTTGTGGAAGCAATATATGCAGAATAATGTTCAGCAGGAGTATGATTTAAGGGGATGCAGTAATTGAGCAGTTATGCAGTGTTGGAATTGTATAATGCATGAATATGATGTTAATATGGCTTTCTTTCTTTTGTTTTAATGTATGTATATGCGTGTCTGAAGGGAACCTGCGGTGGTGGTGCTGCGGTAGCGTTGTCGCCTCACAGTAAGACGCTGTCCGGTTCGATTCTCAGCTAGAGCGTCTTCTGCGTGGAGACGTGTGAATGGGCGTACCTTCGTTGAAGGTTGTGCGTCAGGCCTGGCAAGCCGGTATGTAAAAGTCAACTGCCAATCATTAGCGGACTGGAGTTCCACTGTGGCGACCCCTAACTGGGAAAAGCCGAAAGACACAAACAAATATGCGTGTCTAAAGGGTTAATTTTATAAAGGTGTTTAATGCTGGAAGTAAAAGAATGACATAATGTTGGTGGTGTGGGGAGCACAGGATGGGGGCAAATGTGGTAACATTAAGGAGGGGCAGGGGAACTTGTGGGCACGGTCTTCAGCTCTAGGAGAACCTACAAGATAGAGGCTATAAAGTGCAAGATCTAAGAACTGAATCTGACCGTAGTACAACAAGGGATGGGAAAGGTAGACTGCTTTATAAAAGAAAGGAACCCTCCAGCAATAATGTCAACACCAAAAAAAGAGAGGAACAATACTTTGAACTGTGCACTCACAGCACAGATAACAGAGATTTATGATATAATTTTGAGGTTCTGGCCAATACTTGCGGAAGATGATAAAATAAGGCACAGTAGGCGAGTATCCGGGGTTCACTTTTAAAAACAAGAAAAATATCAAAAGACTGCTCTGTAATAATGATGGATTCAGCTCCAAGAAGATTTTTGACAGGAAAGGGATGTTTTAAATGTACAAGATGCAAAGCTTGCCCGCTAATAGTAGTAATACTTTTACACATCCTAAATCGAAGAAAAATTATGCATTTAAAGTGCATGCAGACTGTAGTAGTCGACACTTGGCCTATCTTGCGACATGCTGCCAATGTGTGAAGCCTTTTAAATTGGCAAGACTGATCAGCGCTTGAAATGTAGAATACTTCATCCCAGGTAATTTAGACCTCAAGAATGCACTTGTCATGCATACTTCTACACAGCCTACACATAATGTATTTTTTAAAGTGGTTCAATGTGTGTACCCTGTACCATCAGGGAAGGAGACATCATTAACCATACTGAGATATGCGAAACTAGCTGGATTGTGAATTAGAGGGCTGATCGGTTACCTGGGCTGAACAGCAAAGTACCACTCAAGCCGATCGTTAAGAATAGGAGAGTATCTATTGGTGCAACTAGGAGGCTGATTGTTAGGAAACCAGACATTGGTTAATTTCCTAATTGGACAATGGAGAGGTGCGTCTTTTATCCTAGCCCTCATTGGCTAGTTTTCATTTTTAGTCTAGGAGGAGAGCTGGAAGAAATCATGATCTGAAGAAGGCCTATTGCCGAAAGCACTTATCTGTTGGTATAGCTCTCCATGCTAAAGTTTATTAAAAGTTTTTTTTTTTTTTTTTTAAGTTTTTCAGATTAGTGCAGCTAAGACCGTGGAAATGTACCGAAGATTGTTCCTTATACTTTTTTTGTTTCACTCTGTTTACCTTTGGCAGTTCAGCAGTGTTCTTAATTGATTTGTGCTTTTTTTTCCTGCTTGCACTGCGCATAGCAGATAAGTTTGTCTACCGACGTAAGAATTGCTCAGAAAGAAGGAATGAGGAACAAGACCTTTTCAGAGTTCTTAGGGGAGCCTTTGAATCCACTTTTAAAATTAAATTTGGCAAGTACTGAAGTAGAACCTGTTGTTCATGCTATTAGTGAAGAGCGCCAAGGACAACCACAAAGCATTCTATAGCTGTCGGGCATCTCGATGGCAACACCCAGATCTACTCTGAGTTGCAGCGCAACGGCAAGAAAATTACACAGCCAACTGATATTGCCAACATCCTGGCAGATATGTTCAATGCTAACTTTACCCCCCCTCACCCCCCTAAAGGGCCCATCTATATACAGGAAGAATGCATTTACCCCCCACCCCCTAAAGGGCCCATACCTATACAGGAAGAATGCAGAGTCCCTGTAATCACAACTACGCAGGCAAAAGCTGCACACTCTAAAGCCAAAAACACAGCATCCATGGGACCGGACAACATCCCAGGCTGTGTTTTACATGGATTTCAGAACGAACTGGCTCCCCACTTAAGCACCATGTTCAATAATAGCCTCGCATCAGGCTTTGTGCCCACTGAATGGCGCACAGCAACAGTTATCCCACTCCACAAAGGGGGAGCCACCACTGATCCCGGGAACTATCGAACTATTAGCCTATCGAGCCTGGTCTGCAAGGCCATGGAACTCCTTAACAAAGACATTGGTAAACTCCAAACTCTGGATCCCACCCAGTTCAGGTTTGTGAAAGGCAGATCATGCCTCCTGAACCTGATCAACTTCTTTGAGGCAGTCACCAAAGCCGTAGATGAGGGTAAGGTGGGTCACACCACCTGTCTTGACCTTGCCAAGGCTTTCAACACAATCCCCCATTCTGGAATTACAGCTAAACTCACTAAACTAGGTATAAATCCCTACGTCACAAGATGGGTTGCCAACTGGCTCACTGACAGAACCCACACTGTAAAAGTTGCAGACTCCCAATCTGACCTCAAAGCAGTGACAAGTGGAGTACCACAGGATTCCGTCCTGGGACCTCTCCTGTTTGGTATCTACTTCTCTGAAGTACAGGCTAACACAGAAGTCCTCTGGCTAACTAAGTTCGCAGATGACTGCAAACTAGGAGCCATAATGAAGTCCCCAAGTGATGTGGACATCCTACAGAAGGGCCTCGCTGAGACAGATGCCTGGTGTCAGAGCCATGGCCTCAAGCTCAATGCCAAAAGTGCAGTGTCATCCCCTTTGGTAAAACTCTGTACCCATGAACTACCACAAGGCAGCAATCTACTTAACACCAAATGTGTAATGAGACCTTGGGACCTAGGTGGACAGTAGTCTCTCCTTTGGTAGTTAAATTGCCACAGTATTCAGGAAGTCCTTTTATGTGGCACACCTCATCATAAAAGAATTCTCATCCAGAAAAACAAAGGGCATTGTTGCTCTCCACTTGACGCTCATTAGACCCATTATAGAGTACAACGCCCCTTTTGGAATGTACCTCACAAGACATCTGCAGCAGCTGGAAAGACCACAGTATCTCTCACAAAGAGGATCACTGGCCTCAAACAAATGCCCTACACTGACCGTCTCAAAAAACTCCAGCTTTACTCCGCATATCTCCTACTCTGAGGTGATCTCTTCCTTACAAATAAAGCTATGTCAAACCCAGAGCTGTTGGACATGTTACACCCAAAGAAATCACAATTCCTCCAAGCTACATGCTCTAGGGACCTAAACCTTGTTACCACAAACTGGACATGCTGGAGGGATAGATTCCTGTCCTAGAGACTTCCCGTACTCTGGAACAGGCTACCCATCTATGTCAAGCAAAGTTCTTCATTAGCACTCTTCAAGAAAAATCTTGATGAGTGGATGGGAAATAGGAAATACACCCCGGGGATCACTTCTGTGTCTCTGCTCGACTGTGGCACAGGAAAATAACTTTCTTGGGTGGCGTAAGCCAGGGAACCTTGTTGGCTAGGCTTACGTAGGCCCTTGGGCCAATAGCCTAGTACCTACCCTGTGAACCTGTAAAGCTTCAACAAGGTTTATAAAGAGGTAGAAAATGCAACATACTGCCTTAAGAGGATGCAGTGGCAGTGTTTCCATCTAGAAGCTGGCCTGTGCCATCAGGTTATCCCAAGAGGAGTGAGAGTTAAGTGCTTACCGAGCTATGGAAACAGTATTCCAGATTTGTTTGCCAAATGGCAAGCTATTAATCTTGAAACTAGTTTCAAGCATATGCATTTACCAATAGAATACTTCAAACCTGAAGAGGCTAAGGCAGCTGACATAATCAAGAAAAGCAAACTGAGTGCGTTGGAACAGATGAAATTGAATGAAATAAGCCTACAAAAATTCTGTATATGACAACAAACGTAAAGAACAAAAAAACAGAAAATTGGCCTGTGACTTTCAGGATTTTAAAACTGGACATATTTTTAAATGACCCAAGGAAGATCTAGGTGTGAGTGGACGGAATAAACCAGCTTACAAATGCAAAACTAGTTTTAGTAGTGAAAGCAGGAACCACACCACATCTCAAGTAAGCCATGAGCAGCGGGCTGATGCTAGTAATTCAGTAAATGACTATGAGTCTGAGACAAAGGAATGATTTCACTACCATAACTGCAGAAAGAACTGAGATACTTCCTATCAATACTACGCAGACCTTGTCTGCTAATTATGAACTGTCTGCAAGTACTTCTTCTATTGGGACAAGACCAAAAGATGGGGGTGACCCATGTACCATTTAAATCCCAGCTCCTGGTTTTATGAACCAGCATGTTTACAGAAATTCGATCTCAGAGCTAGGATGGAAACAGTGAAGCAGGGTCTAACCATCAGACCTTGGTTTTGAATTTGTCTCATACGGTCTTAAGTCGAGAGCAATTGCAGATATTAAGCAAAGGCTTGACATTCATCCCGTGTCTGCGTTCTGATCTTAATGAATTTGTAGTGGACAAAAAAACGTTCGGGAGAAGTCCAATATTTGGAAAAAACAAAGATGAAACACGTGAATGTTTTAAACGACCAAGCACATTTGTACCTGTTAATTCCCCCACAATGGAACTCTTCCTACGGTTATGTGAAAATGAAGGTGAAAAATAACAGAGAAACCCAGCAAAGGGAGACACTTCCATAATATCTTTTTCCATGAAAAACTAGCACTTTTTCAACTTAAGGGATGCGAAGATTTTGTCATCAAACTTGGCTGATAAGGGAGGAGCCATTGTGGTGATGGATTCCCTGTGGTACAAGAACAGAATGTTGAACGTGCTGGAGAATGTTAATATCTATAAAAAGATTAATAAAAGGGGACTAGATGCAATGGTCATTACCTTTCAGAGTAATTCACTTGCTTATGAAAAGACGCATCTCTCTCTCTCTCTAAAGAATTGTTCGACTTTTTTTTTTGAAGTGACACAGCCGGGTATTCCAAGCATTAGTGGTCTACCCAAGGTTCATAAAAACCCTAGTAATCCACCCCTATTGCCTATCGTAGCAGGAAGGGGCTGGTTAACTGAACCTTTGTCAATATTTGTGGAAAATGAGCTGAAAAAGGTTCTACCCAAAGCTGGTTCAGTACTAAAAGACAGACAGATTTTTGACAAATTTGTATGAAAAAAACAGGACACTTGACTAATACCATGAACCTCACATTAGTTATAATGGACATTGATAGTTGGTTTACTGTGACTCCCAGTAGCTATGGGATTGAAGCAATTTGTGAGTACCTACACCAAAATGGTTTCAATGCTTATCTTTTGTGCTCCCTATTGGGGCTTATTTTAGAGAACAAAAGTTTTCGTCTATGGCAGAGATTACTATTGGCAGACATGGGGTGTAACAATGGGCACATACTGTGCTAATAGTTACTCTAACCTGGTACTTGCCTTTTGGAAAGAAAAGGTCCTTACAGATGACAACCCGTGGCGTTCACAGCTATTGCACTATTCCCCTTTTTGTGGATGATATTTTTTATGCTGTGGCAAGGTGATGAACAGTTGGCACTGTTTACGGATTCCTTAAACTCAAGTACCACCTTTTTGAAGTTTAATGTTAAATCTTCCAGAGAAGTGATTTGATTTTCTAGACGTTGAATTATCTCTACATCAAGGTCTGACTTAATACCAACTTTTACAAAAAAGGGACATGGAAGAACCATTATCTGCATCGTAACAGTATGCATCCGAACCACATATTTTTAAGAATATCCTGGAGAATCAGTTAATTCGGAACTCTAGATTCTGTACTGATGGTGCCCATTTCAATCAAGAGTGTCTTCAGCTGGAGGAGAACCTACAAGATGGAGGCTATAAAGTGCAAGATCTAAGAACTAAATCTGACCATAGTGCAGTAAGGGATGGGAAAGGTAGACCATTTTGTAAAAGAAAGGAACCCTCCAGCAATAATGTCAACACCAAAAAAGAGAGGAACAATACTTTGAACTGTGCACTCCCATACAGCACAGATAACAGAGATTTGTGATATAATTCGAAGGTTTTGGCCGATACTTACAGAAAATGACAAAATAAAGCACATAGTAGGCGAGAGTCTGAGGTTCACTTTTAAAAACAACTAAAAATATCAAAAGATTACTCTGTAATAATGATGGATTCCGCTCCAAGAAGATCTCAGACAGGAAAGGGACATTTTAAATGTACAAAATTCAAAGCTTGCCTGCTGATTGATAGTAGCAATACTTTTACACATCCTATTTAGAAGAAACATTATGTACTTAAAGTGTATGCAAACTAATAGTCAACACTTAATGTATCTTGCGACATGCTGCTACTGTGAAGCTTTTTACATTGGCAAGACTGATTAGGGCTTGAAAGACTACGTCATCACCTTAGGGGCATTTGTAATTTAGACCTCAAGAATGCACTTGCCATGCATATTTCTAGACAACCTACACTTTAAAAATAAAGTGGTTCAATGTGTACCTTATGCCATCAGGGAAGGAGACATCGTTAACCATACTGAGATATGTGAAACTAGCTGGATTGTGAGTTTGAGGGCTGATCGGCCACCTGGGCTGAACAGCGTAGTACCACTCAAACAGATCCTTAAGAATAGGAGAGTATCTATTGGTGCAAGCTAGGAGGCTGGTCGTTAGGAAACCAGACATTGGTTAATTTCCTAATTGGACAATGGATAGATGTGTCTCCTATCCTAGCCCTCATTGGTTAGTTTTCTTTTTTACTCTAGGAGGAGAGCTGGAAGAAATCCTGATCTAAAGCGCTTTCGGCAACGGGCCTTATCTGTTGGTATAGCTCTCCATGCTAAAGTTTGACTGTGGCTGTAAAAGATTGTGTTTTTTAGAAGAGTGCACTAAGGCCATGGAGGTGTACCGAAGATTGTTCCTTTATACTGTTCTTGTTTCAGTCTGTTACCTTTGGCAGTTCAGCAGTGTTCTTAATTGATTTAAGTTAAGCAGGGGTTGCTTAACATTTGTCAAGATTGAGTCTTGGGCTATGCTTAACCGATTTCTTTTTCAAAATTTTGGAGCGTGATCACTATATGTCATGCACTGGATTAGAATTGTGCATTTCTTATTCTAAACACGTGCTGATGTAAAACCCTTTCTGTTAACTTTAATTGCACCAGAATAATAATAAAAAGATGACCCTGAATTTGGGTGTTTCCCCATCCATTAGTTTTTGCTTTCTCCAGAATTCTTGAGAAAAGGAGTTGAGGGGTATGGGTCTTGATGGCTTTAGCAGATCAAGATCCCAAAGGAGTACCACTAAATGCGTGTCTGTCTGTTGGGTGAGTGAGTGAGTAAGTGAGAGACCGATTGTGACTGTTATACACACAGAGCCATCATGCCTCTCAGCTGTGCAGAGTTTTGAACTTTTGGAGGGGAAAAGTGATGGAGTGGGATGAGGTCAAGCAGAAGTTTGGATTAGACTGCCTTCCCTACC
Source organism: Protopterus annectens (assembly GCF_019279795.1). Taxonomy (NCBI): domain Eukaryota; kingdom Metazoa; phylum Chordata; order Ceratodontiformes; family Protopteridae; genus Protopterus; species Protopterus annectens. Next base: position 1,333,733,890 of record NC_056745.1, read on the forward strand.
AAGAATTGAAATCTGAGCGGGATAGGGGAGTGCTAAGAAAGTAGAGCTTTTAGTCAAACCCTAAAATGTAAGGTGCTTTTTAAAAAAGGGTTAATTTACTAGGGCATATAAAATATTTATTGCAGAAATGTAAGAATTAATCAAGGAGATTAGGAAGAAAGATTTGGAAGGTAATTTGCAAAAGAACAATAGAAGGGAATTATATGGCTCCCAAGAATGGTTTTGATTCCTTATACAAACCTCATGTTATGTTCTAGAGGAGGTTTGTAGACCATCTCTTTCTTGGAGAGGGACTTATGAACATCTGGAACAGTTTATTTGTTATTTGAACCATACAGTTAGTTTTTGTCATTTACAAGTAAATCATCTCTGTGTGAGATGGATTTTTTTTTGGACGTGAAGGTTGTTGTGAATTCTGATTGCAAGTTAACTACCTCATTGTTAAAGAAGAGTTGTAGGAAGAATACACTTTTACAAAGAAACAGCATGCATTCAGGCCATGTATTTAGGAACATAGCCAGAGGTCAAAGCATGCATATTTCTAGTTTGAACAATAATGAAACCCTGTATGAGAGAGAGATTGGGCGTTTTAGAAACTAATTACTTGATATGGGCTATGGAATAAAGGAGGTGGAAAAGACTTTGTGTTTTACTCGAAATAAAAGGAAAAGTAGATTTAGACCCTATTTTTCTCAGAGTTTGTCCTCTGAGAGTGAGGTGTTTGATGATATGGCTGACACTATTGACACTTTACCTATGTCGATTTTTTTAATACCAGTGATGTGAACAATGTCATGCAGATTGTGAAAAATAATTGGTCTATATTGCATTTAGATGAAAGCATTTGCTTTGTGGTAGGGGAACAGCCTAGGATTTGCTTAAACAAAAAGTCTGTAAAGAGACATCTTAGCTACAAGAACTTTGAGCATATGGGCAACAAGGTTGAATCTCAATCTATGCACTGCAGTTTTAAGTGCAATTTTTGTGAATTTTATTGATCCATGTATGGATTTTGTTTATCCAGTTACTGATGTGAGGTTTTTCAATTTAGTGTTTCTGCGGACTGTTATAGGAATCCTATATACTTGGCCAAGTGCAGGGCCTGTGATCCTTTTTATATAGGAAAGACCAATAGGCCTCTTAGGATGAGGGAACACATGTACTCCATACATAAGCATGGTGAGCGTAGTGCTCTAGCTAGACATTATGTAGAACAAGGTAAATACGTTTTTGTGGGTTTAGAGTGGTTGAGATGGTGGGTTATAACATTCGAGGTGGTTGTTGTTCCTTCGGCTTTTCCCAGTTAGAGTCACCACAGCAGAACTCCGGTCCGCTGATGATTGGCAGTAGACTTTCACGGTGCCGAGGTGCCAGCTCGACGCCCATCCTTCAACAAAGGCACGCCCGTTCACGCATGTCTTTCGAATGCCACTCGACCGTGGGGAGGACATGCAGACTCCACACAGAAGGCGCTCCAGCCGAGAATCTAACTAGAGAACTTCTTGCTGTGAGGCGACAATGCTATCTCTGCACCACCGTGGCTACTATAACACTCGAGATGGTGATTTTAGGAATTATACTGAGGAACGAGAATTGTTCTGGATAATTAGGATGCAAGTTGATAGATTTCCTAGCATTAATGGCTGTTTCCATTAAGCCAGTTTTGAAAACGAGGGGTCTGAAACATTCATACTATCCAATGAAAAAGCTTATCCAGTTAATAAATAAAAATGAATAAAATCATTTGTCATTGGTATTTAATCTGTTTTGTAGGAATATTGTCGGATGAAGCACATTTTGTGTGAAAGCGCTTACCCAATATTTTATCTGTTAAAGCTGTGTTTTATGGTGATAGCTGTACTTTGGTGCTGTTTTGTTCTTGGATATTTCACGTTTTGGTTATTTAGCACCATTAATTCCGTTGGTGCTGTCTATTTTTCTTCTAATTTTATAAAGGTTTTTTATGCTGGGAATAAAAATAAGTGACTTAATGTGGGTGGTGTGGAGAACACAGGATGGGGGCAAATGTAGCATTAAGGAGGGGCAAGGGAACTTGTGGGCAGTTGGAAGGCTACAGATTGTGTGGAACAGGTGAGGTGTGGGGAGCCAGTGGGCAGTGGGGGAAGATCATCTTGAAATCCATTGCCTAGGACTCCATTTCAGCCAAGGCCTGCCCATATGGAAATTACATTTTTAATATTTGCTTAAGTATCTCTCTGGGTGCTTGGAAACCTACTACTTGACACTTCATTTTAAAACCTGCATCATTGTGGACATTTGTTCCAGTAAGTGACCCCTATATAATAGCCTGTTTGTAGGTATGCTTCAGATATGAAAATTGACATTTTGTATTTCTGTCAATATCTTTGTAAGTAGCATGGCAACATTTTTGGTAAAAATCTTTTTGAAGCCTGTATTAATTCATTGATTTGGCCCCAGTATATGACCTTTTATCTAGAATAGTATATCTCCAGAAGTATAATGGTGTATAAAATTACAGCTCTTCATACTTTGTCAGAATCTATGTAAAGGCCCAGAATAGTATAATGGGTAAGGTATCATTTTGAAGCTTACATCAGTCTGTCCAGTTTAGCCCCAATGAAAGACCTCCATGTAGCAAACCAGTAGATGTATTATTGTTAGTTTCCGATATTGAAATTATGATTTTTTGTCATTTGTGTCTAAACTGAAGTAAATGAATATGACAGTATGATGGGTGAGGTATCATCCTACTCTTTCTGTTATACATCACCCTCTTTCTGGCTGAGGTTTTTTTTCTTCCATCCTTTCTTCTTCTTCTCTTCCTGGATATGCATGTTGTTGTCTTCTATGGTTTTTTTCCTGTTCTCCCTAGGCACTTCAGTTCTAAAGATTAGGCGTCCTTATGTTACATATGTAGTTTACGCTTTGCACGTAGGACACGTGTCTGATGTATGATGCCTGGAAGGTGTAAAGGCTTTGGTATACTAAGCAGATCTTGTGCTGTCCCCGGCAAGGTATCACAAGAGTAAAGAATAATGCAACAATGACAATTATATAACCTCTACTGTTCTGGTAAGCTCTTACACAACTGTACTTTTGTTGTCATGTGGCTTTTTTTTTTAGCTAAGGGTGTTATAGGAAAAGACTGGGTCACCCTTGCAGTTTCTGATGGAACCAAATGAATAACTGCCGAATCCCAGAAACTGTACAGATAGAGATGTGCTTGAATGCCAGGAATGAGTCAAATTTGGGCTCTTTAAACTGCTAAAATTAAGCAGTGACATCCTTATGGAAACCAAATTGGAATTTGCCAAGTTGGTACGTTCAGGAGGTGGATTTTGCCTAAAGGGAACTACGAGGACTGCAAAAAGTTTTAGTTTGTATGCCTAAAAGATTAGGGAGGTGGTGCAGGCCATCTCTGACAAATCAAGTTGACTTATAAAACTATCCCCTGTCATACTAACATCTATTGCATCTCCATAGAATAACAGTTATATAGCCAATCATTAAATTCAGTTTTGTTTTTGTATTGTGCCCTCATTCTTCTTGAGGGCAGAGTATCCCTTAAGACTAGAGTTGTTCCTCTACTCCAATACATGGCATTGAGCAATATGTATAACGTAAATTTCCCTCACGCAAGGTTATTCACATTAAGCCACAAAGTCGTATTCATATTTGTTGTGAAGGATCTGTGTATGTAGCATATTTTGGCACCTGATCAGAAGCTTGCTGTTGCTCAAGCCTTGTCAAGCTTGGTGAGAGCAGAATCTTTTACCTTTTAGAATCACCACTAACTAAAACTTTAACAAGATTTGTGGATCTTTACAGGTGTAGACTTGCAGCTCTAGCGCCTCCCTGTAGAGCTGAGCAGGGATGTAAGTGTGAGTGTAGTGATGTTCATCGTGCATACAGCTGCAGTCATAACAGATGGGTTGTCCTGCCATCAGGCGGGTCCTCGGTCGGCCGAATTCCAAAGTCTAGGTCCGGCGTCGGTTGTTGCCGCTTCTTCCCTGACGTCAGTGCGACAGGGGTATAAAAGAACCAGCCGACGCCATTTTCTTCAGTCTTTCTTGTCGCGCGGTGCCTGAAGCAGAAGCAGTTCGCAAGTCGGCCAGCTCCTAAAATTTTGCAACCGAAGTCTTCTTGAAAGCTAAGTACCCCATTGGGGAAACTTTTCTTGCCTCAGACCGATGTCAGACAAAGTTAATAATTGTATTTCATGTGGGAAGCAAATAACGCATAAGGATTTTCATTCCCTCTGTATTCCTTGCTTAGGCCCAGACCACGACGTCTCGGTCTGTCGTTTTTGTGCTACATTCAATAAACGCAGCATTAAGTATTGGGCGGAATTCGCCCAGCATTATTTTGGCAAAAAATTTAACTATATTATGTCGTCGGATACTCCGACTCCAGTTTTGTCTGAAAAACGCAAAGATAAGGACCGACACACTAGGTCCGCGGCCTCTACCAACACCATGCCAAAGCCAACTACAGGTGGTCTGGTTCTCAGCAAGGCACCTACGCAGCCCCTGACTACCGACGACACTTCATTGGCGGTGTCTTCTGTGCCCGAGGTCGCAGGCTCCTCGGCCCACGCCCCGATTACAGATACCGAAGCCACTCTTGGTGGTGAATCTCAAAATGTAGACAGGTCTGCCTCCTCTCAAGGTGACTTCAGACCTTCTTCTTTTTCCATCAAGGCTTTCACTAAGTCTAAAGCAGCCATGCATTCTAAGAGACAAGCTACACAGGGCCCATCTCCAGGCCCCATGCCTAAAAAACATGTTTAAAATGGCTGAGGATTTAATTACTCTTATCAGGGGTTCTCAACCCCCCCCCCCCGGACAAAAGGCCCAGAGTGGAGGAAGAATCCCCCTCCTCTGACCAGGCCTCCATTATATCAGAGCACTCTGATGAACAGGAACATTCTTACTCCCCTTTTGAAGATTTTGATGCAGAGGAGTCCATTCCCTCTGTCTCACCCCCAGAGGATTGCTCATTTGGGGAAACCTTGCATACCTTAAGGGAACACTTCCACTGGGAAGGCCAAGAGTACTCGGATTCCAAGAAAAGGCTTAGAGATTTTCTCTTGCTACCTCAGCACAGGCCTCTGGCTATACCTCCTGCCTTGGACATACTACATGATGTGTACTCGGAGGCCTGCCTTAACCCGGATTCTTTACCTCCAGCCCCAGTCAAGCCTGACTGGCACTACCGAGTTCCTGACTCGCATCAATTTTTATACAAAAGCCACGCGGCTGACCCAGAAACTATCTCACAGGGCCACAAGGGAATTAAGGCCTCCACTGCTAAAAATCCATTACCTTCCGAGAGAGATTCCAGATCCTTAGAAAGGTGGGGAAAAAAGGTATATACCTCGGCCACCTTAACCATGAGGGCATTAAACTGCCAGTTCCATATGCTAAAGTACCAACAGTTTCTGTTAGCGCAATTGAGAAGTAAAATGTCACAACCTGAACAACCAGACTTGAAGGAGTTGCAGGATTTGATGCATAGTACAGAACAAGTGGGTAAACATACCTTGCAATGTGGTTTTGATGCTCTAGAGGCCTCATGTAGAGCTGCTGTTACAGGATCAGTGATACGTAGACATGCCTGGCTCAAGGAACAAACCTTACCAGATCATGTCAAAGCTAAATTACTAGATGCCCCTCTTCATAAGGATGTATTATTTGGTGTTAATGCTGAGGAGGTATTACAGAAAATGGAGGAAAAGGCTAAATCAATGCAAACAGTGAAAGATTTTCTACAGGTACAACCTCCACATTTCAGTAGAAATTGGCCTTCCAAAAATTGGTCCTTTCCAGCCATGGACAGACCCCAAAGAGGTAGATACAGGCTCCCGAGGGGCAGAGGGCAATCTCAAGGATCGTTTAGAGGCAGACAATGGCAAGCTCCTACACAAAGAAGTGGTGAGGATAGTTCACAGCCATTCAGAAAGCAAGCCCAATGACTTTCCCCTTTTGCATGCCAAGCAAGGCTCAAATGGCAGCACCCTTAGGCGGAAAACTGGCATTTTCAAAAAACTGGCATATTGTCACAAAAGACAAATGGATCCTGGACATTATAAACAGAGGCTACAGATTCCATTTTCACACCCTTCCAAAAATGAGAGGCATGCCAAACCTGCCACACAAAGGGCAGAGGCACAAAGACAAATTTCAGATCTCATGGACATGAAAGCTATTCAAGAGGTACCTGCTCACGAACAAGGTCAAGGTTTTTTTTCCAGACTATTCCTGGTACCAAGGAAGGGAAAAGATTGGAGACATATTTTGGACCTATCCATACTAAACACATTTTTACTCGTACAAAAATTCAAGATGCTCACTTTACAGCAGCTTCTTCCCATGCTGGGCAAGGAGTCTTGGCTGGTAACATTGGACCTCAAGGAGGCATACCTGCATGTCCCAATCAGACAAAATTGCAGAAGATACCTCAGATTTCTTGCAGGTTCAACCCATTATCAATTCTCTGCATTGCCCTTTGGCTTATCTACTGCGCCCAGAGTATTCACGAAATGCCTGGCATCAGTAATTGCCTACTGCAGACTTCAAGGGATACAAATATTCCCCTATTTGGACGACTGCCTTTTCCAAGCGGACAGCAAGCACATACTTCTGAAACATCTGGCTTATGTAATAATGTTGTTGAATTCTCTGGGATACACAGTCAACAAAAAGAAATCAAGGCTAATACCCTCTCTGAAAATAATTTTCCTGTGTGTCAACTTGGACACAAACCCCAGATGGCCTACCTCATGCCAGAGAAGCAGGGGCAACTAACTCAATACTTCAGAACACTAGCAAATTTCACCAGGCTGACTGCAAGGAAAATCCTGCAGGCTCTGGGATTCATGGCATCTTGCATCCTACTAATCCCATGTGAAAAGCTGCATATGAGGAAACTTCAATGGTACCTGAAAAACCTATGGTCTCATCACAGCCACAGTTTGGAAACAATAATACCACTAATTCCATGTCTTCAAAAGGAATTTCTGTGGTGGGCTCAAGCATGCCAAACAAACACAGGTCTCCCATTCAGCAAGCCTCAAGCAAATCAAGTCATCACAACAGACGCCTCGGACTACGCCTGGGGGGGCGCACATGACAGATCGGTGCATTCAGGGCAAATGGTCCCAAAAAGAAAAGCACCTTCACATCAACCAAAAGGAAATGCTAGCAGTAATAAATGCTATTATAGCTTTCAAAGACCTACTGCATCCAGGTCAACTATTGATAAGGACAGACAACACCACAGTAATGTGGTACATAAACAAACAGGGAGGAACCCATTCATACCCCCTATGCAGGCTCGCCATGTCACTTTGGAACATGGCTCTGGACTTACAAATCGAACTTCAAGCACAGTACTTGCCAGGCAAGGAAAACACGCTGGCAGACAACCTAAGCAGAAATATGACAGATCCACACGAATGGAAGTTGCATCCTCAAGTTTTTACAGAGAATTCAAGCATGGGGAAGGCCCGACATAGATCTCTTTGCCTCCAACAAAAATCACCAATTGACAAAATTCTGCTCAAGGTTTTTTCATCCAAAGGCCTGGAGAATGGACGCTCTCTCTTTCAGTTGGACAACAATGACAGTTTATGCCTTCCCACCTCTTCCTCTGCTGCCCAAAGTTCTATTAAAAGCCAGAGCAGATAGACCAAAGATGATTCTCATTGCTCCAGACTGGCCAAGACAACACTGGTACCCACTCCTGAGGAGCCTGACTCATTCCCCACCATGGACCCTGCCTCTAATGCCTCTTCTTCTGACTCAGCACAGCTTCAAAACTCTTCACAGTCAGCTGAAAACACTCAATCCGGCCGCATGGAAGATTCCTTAACATCACAACAGACCCTACTCTCAGGAGGTGCAGGATGTCATCTTGGAGGCCAGAAGGCCGTCTACTACTGTTTTGTGCCTGGAATGAGAAAAAGGGCCTGAATCCTAGAAAACTGAATTTACCTCAAATATTACAGTATCTAGCTGAGCTGCTAAGCAGTGGACTTTCATTCGCCTCCATCAAAATCCATGCCTCAGCCATTTCTGCAGAATACAACACTGATCCACCTTTATTCTCTCACCCCCTCTTAAGACAGTTCCTCAGAGGGGCTAAGAATATGAAACCCCCAAGGAAACAACCGATACCTGCTTGTCATCTCAATTTTGTTTTAGAAAAGCTGACCTTGCCTCCTTTTGAGCCATCGGCCTCAACAGATTTGCAATATTTGTCATGGAAAACAGCTTTCCTAATGGCTATTACCTCAGCTCGTAGGGTATCGGAACTACAAGCCCTCATGGCTGTACAGCCTTTTATCATCTTCCATCAGGACAGAGTTTCCTTACGAACCAACCCCTCCTTTATGCCAAAAGTGGTATCCAGGGTAGCTTTGAATCAGGCTATACACTTACCTACCTTTTATCCTAATCCTCAAAACAAAGGGGAAAGATTACTACATTCCTTGGACATCCACAGACAACTGCGTTATTGTTTGGACAAAACAAAGCCTTTCAGAAAATCAGAACAGCTCTTTGTTTTCTATGCTATAGGAGCTCAAGGGAAGTCAATTTCCAAACAATCTCAAAGTGGATAGCCCACTGCATACGCTTTTGTTACTCTTTTCATGGCAAAGCTGTACCTGCAGGCATCAGATCTCACTCCACAAGGGCCACAGCTACCTCTGCAGCTCTCCTCAGAGGAGTTCCTACCAAAGATATCTTGGAAGCAGCCACTTGGAGTTCTGTACATACCTTCTCCAAGCACTACCACCTACCATTATACTCCAAAACTAGAGCAGGCTTTGCCACTGCAGTCTTGCAGGGCATCCTGGCTCCTCCTAGTTCCACCTAGTGCCTACCACCCCTTTCTTAGCTTTGGGATTCTACCCATCTGTTATGACTGCAGCTGTATGCACGATGAACATAGTACAGTTTTGTACCTACCATAAATGTAGATGTTCGAGTGCTAATACAGCTGCAGTCCAGGTTTCCTTCCCTCCTTCCCCTCTTGGGACAGGCCTATTGGCTAACACCTCCTCATACAACCTGATTGGGGTATTCATTAATGGTGTATTTGCTTGCACTACTGTATTTTGATTATATGGCATTGCTTTATTACACAAAATTTTATGTATCGCCTTCCTTCTGGGGGCACCTGACATCTGAGGCAGGAAAAACTGAAGAAAATGGCGTCTGCTGGTTCTTTTATACCCCTGTCGCACTGAAGTCAGGGAAGAAGCGACGACAACCGATGCCGGACCTAGACTTTTGAATTCGGCTGACCGAGGACCCGCCTGACGGCAGGACAACCCCATCTGTTATGACTGCAGCTGTATTAGCACTCTAACATCTGCATTTATGGTAGGTACAAAACTGTACTGTATGTCTAGGTGGTAGTAGCTAAGGTTTGCTTACTGATGCATCTGGATGGTTTAGATAAGAATTTCTTTGCAGCCTCTGCATATAAGAGTTTACTTTTGCTGTGCTGTGTAGCACAGGTGTAGGATGTATGGTGTCATTGTTTGCTAGGACTAATGGGTTTTCTGTAAGCTTAAGGCAATTGCCAAGTTGCTTCAGTTTACCGAGTACATGTAGACTGGACTCAGAAGGGGCTAGAGCAGATTGAAAACTTATGATGCAGAGTTGGGTAAAGGACACTAACACTGCGGCAGCAGGTGCTGCTGTTTAAAATAACTAGTGTGAGGGGGGGGTAACATCTTAGGAGTGCTAGGCAATCTAGAGCTGCAACTAGTTAAACAGTTGGAACATGGCTGGCAAGTATAATGCTCAAAAAATAAATTAAGACCAGATTAACTATATGAACTTCAAGTACATAGTCAGTCAAATTGAAACAGTATAGCTAGGTAAACATTCTGTAACTTCTTCTAGCAGTAGTAGCATAAAAAATCCATAAATCTCAGATAGTCGTACTGGGGTTACCAATGAGTCAGCTGGCAAAACAGTTTGAGAAATACAGTGCGAGAATACAGGTAGCAGCGATTAATATGAGCACAATGAACGTTGTAGAAAACTGAACAGCAGCAGTATCCAACACTAGAGTATGACACTGATAGAAAGGCTCTGCATACGTAATTCAAGCACAGTGAAAGTTCTCTAGCTAGCAGAACATATTTAGTAACAGCAGTATGGCTCTGCACCAACAATACCTTGACCACAGTAGAGATGTGGGTACTTTATGCAACTTGGCAAAAGATAATTATGTCTAGCAGAACAGATCCTGCAACAGTAGGAGTAAAAATAAAGCAACAAAAATACAAGCAAATAAGTTTCAGGAAAATATAGGCGCATATTTACCCTGTTGTAGGAATATATGGAGTAAAAGATGTGGTTTGGTGGTTGTTGTGGTCTTTCAGCTTTTCCCGGTTAGGGGTCGCCACAGCGGAACTCCGGTCCACTAATGATTGGCAGTAGATTTTCGCGAATGCCGAGGTACCAGCTCGACATTCAACCTTCAGCGAAGACACGCCCATTTACGCATGTCTTTCGAATGTGCACCCAACCACGGGGAGGACATGCAGACTCCACACAGAAGGGACTCCCCACACTCCAGCCAAGAATCGAACGGGAGAACCTTTTGCTGTGAGGTAACAATGCTACCGCTGCACCACCACGGCATTTTAAAGGGTGTTAACAGTATAAAATGTGTTCAAAATATTCAATCACAACTCATAGTGGATAAATCTGAATGTTTCTAAAAGTAATAAATATAAAATAAATAGAAACATTGAATAAACAATATTTTGACATCTTCTCCTATCTCTTGAAAGATAAATAGCTTCCTACTCATCTCCCAAACATAAGCATAGTTTATCAAAATAAAAAAATGAATAACATTCTAGAAGTTAGACATGAAGGAGGTAAGAAAAACACTAGTGATATTGGGGACATTCTTGATGCTTTTAGATTCTATTATAGATCTCAAAATCAGGACCCTAATTAAGACTTCAGTACTAAAAAGTGAATTTCTTAATATTAAAAATAATCCTGTTAGAATTAAAAGCTGAACAAATCTCTTACAAAGAAGTTGTACATTAAAAAAATAAATTCTAACAAAGCTCCAGGCATGCATGGTATAACAGAAATCTGTAAACTTTTCATCCCTCTGTTGTATCATTTTTCTTGAGATTAACTGAAATTCCAAGTTTTATGGAAAAGACTTGTCCTTCCGGGAAATGTTTATTAATCACTCCTATATTAAAAACCAATAAAAATCCACAACTTTGTTCTTCTTATGGGCCTATCTCACTTCTAAATAATGATTAAGAAATCTTCATGTCTATTATTACTGATAGAAATTAATCACATGGGCTATGGGTTATTTTAATTCCATCAGGTTTTATTAATCAAAGGTGAACCCCTGATGCTAACTTTTATTGATGTGAATAGAAGAAATGAAGAAGCTTTCTGTGTTAATTTAGACATTGCAAAAGCCTTTGATTCTTCGAATTTGAATTATCTAGTTAGAATTCTTGAATTATTTGATTTTCCTACATTTTATTTTTACCTGTTAAGAATATTTATGAAAATAACACTGCCTATGTTAAAATTGGACCCTTTACTTCAGAATGAATTCATTTGACTAAAGGTAATTAACAGGGTTTGTCCATTACCTCCAATTCTCTTTGCCTTCACTATTGAAATATTTGCTATTTTAATCCGAACAAATTCAAATATAACTGGCGTAGACATTTTTAATCACTACTTTTCTAAAAATTATGCTATTTGCAAATAAAAAGATCAACTCTTTTAGAATTAACAAAGTTATTCCAATCAGCCTAAATCCAAATTCTTAATACTAAATAAAAAGAAAAAATCAAGTGCAAAATAAACATATCATTGGCAAACAAGTCTCTTCACTTGAATACTTTGGTATCACTTGAATACTTGGGTATTACTTTACTCAAGTCTTTAGATGAAATAATAATGGTCAGGTATGATAACATCAGAAATGTATTGGATAATCTTATTTCTAAATGGAATAAGCTTATTTTCTTTGAAGATAGACTTCAGTTAGTAACCATGATTCTTTTGCCCAATAATTTGTATATAACTCAAGCCCTTTCTCTTTTTCCAGGTAAACATTTTAATGAAGTAAACAACTTTTAAAATGTCTTTGGTTCTCTGATAAAACTAGAATAGCATTACTTCATTATGTTAAACCATTGGATTTTTGGAGGAATTCATTTTTCAGATATTGATTCTTACATCAAAGCATCAATTTTTAAAATGATTTTAAACTGGGTGAATTCAAATTATAATTCTAATTGGAAAGCTTTACACTTAACTCTTCTTAAAACAGTAAGGACAATTTGGGTAACTTCAACTAATCAAGAAAATTTATTTTGGTACTATCTTTACAATTTCAAAAAATAAACTGTTTCTACTCCTCCAAACTGTACTTTAGGTTTTATACTTAAGACTTTTGAAAATATAATTCCTTTTAATGTAGATGTTAAAACTGGTTCCAGTCTGTCATTACGTTTAGCATCATCGAAAATGTTTCTAACAAAATTCATAGCCACACATTTACTATTTGCGAAACCAAAAATGTTTGTTGGCAGTACTATTTTAAAGATTTGAAAGTTAAAGATGATCAGCAACTTATTATAGAATATGATTTAAACCCACAGGGTTGGTTATTATATACAAGTGCAAAAATGCAAACCAGAATTGTGCATCTTTCATTCATTCACACTGTTCCCAAGTTAATACTTTGTATGAATTTTTTTATAACAAAACAAATTTAATTTCAAAGCTTTATAAAATAAAAGATAAAATTAAATGTAAAATTTTGGAGTCACATTACAATAGGTCATTCCTCTTGCTTAACTTGCGATTTATAAATCTCAGATAATATTCCCTATTAAATCTATTGGTCTCATTATTGGCCCATATTTACATGGAAATTTCTACACAGAACATTTCTAACTGCAATTAAAATTGCTAAAATTAACTAACGGTGTACACTGTTGGAGATGTTCACAGGAATGTAATGCTGATTGGATACGTGCTTTTTATTGTCCTTTGGCAATTCTGGTGTCTTACAGATTTTTTAAAAAGCTTTATTTAGACACATTATCGTTATCCAAGTCTTTCATCTTATTTAATGTAAACAGTGGACGTGATTTGAAAAAAGGTAACCTCTTTCTGCTATGGCCTATTCTTGTGGTAGCAAGAAAAACGATTACCAGAAAATGGAAATCCACTACACCACCACTTTTTGAAGATTTCTTATCCTTTACAGCCTCCAGAGATACCAAAGTGAAAACACAGGATACATCCTAGATTATTTAATAATAATCCTTAGATGAAAGTGATATCTCAATGATTTTTATCAACAAATTCTTGCCTCTAATGGTTAAAGGGAAGGATAAAAAAAAAAGGTAAAGAAGAATATTTTTGAAGTCTTAATTTTGTCTTTTAGTGTCTTCAGACCTTTATGCGTATTGTACATATTTTGAATATTTCCTTGTTTGCATCTCTATTCCTCTGTTATTACATTATTATAATTGAATATTTATAGAAGAGAGAGCAATAAAGTTTGTTTGAGCAAAAAAAGTTAGAAATACACATTCCGAAAATCTGTCGTGCAATAAGTGGGGAACAATAGCTTTTTATCATAATGGTAATGGCTAAACTGTCTGTATTGTCTCTGAACATAAATGGCTTACAAGTATAGACAGCAAGGAAGGAGTACTGAATTAGGTTAAGGAATGCAGAGTACAATTAGCAGTGC